>NC_081842.1:113007969-113307969 GCF_963259705.1 Myotis daubentonii
ACTGCAGCCCTAGCCTTAACCCTAACTCTAGCTCTAAGACTAATACTAACCCTAACCCTAAACTAACCCAACCATAAAACCTAACCCTAAACTTAGCCCTAGCCCTAGCTTTAACCCCAAACATAACCCTGACCCCAACCCTAGCCCTATAGCCCTAACCTTAACCCTAAACCTAACTCTATCCTAACCCTAACCTGAATATTAACACTAACCTAACCCTAACTATAGCCCTAGCCATACCCCTAACCCTAAACAAACCCAAAAACCTAATCATACCCTAGCCCTAGCCATAGCCCTAACCCTAATCCTAACACTAGTCCTAGCTCTATCCCTAACCCTAACTGTAACACTAACCCTAATCCTAACTCTCCTGATGCTTGTAATGTACATCCAAGAAACCAAACAATAACCCTAACACTAATCCTAACCCTAAACCTAATACTAACACTAACCCGAGCCCTAGACATAATCTGAACACTAACGATAAACCTAAATGTAGCCCTCGTCCTAACCCTAACCCTAGCCCTAGCCCTAAACATGCCACTAACCCTAATCTTAACCCTAGCCCAAACCCAAACCCTAACCCAACCCCTAAACCTAACCATAACCCTAGCCTTAACCATAACACTATCCCTAGTACTAGCCCTAACCCAAATCCTAACCCTAACCCTAACTCTCCAGCTGATTCCAATGTGCATCCAAGAAACCAGACACTAACCTTATCACTAATCCTGACCCTAAACCTAATGCTAACATTAACCCGAGTCCAAGCCTTGATTTTAATACTGATCTTAAACCTAACCCTATCCCTAACTTGAACTAGCCCTAGTCCTAATATTAACACTAAACCTAACCCTAGACTTAACCCTAACCCAATCCTGAAACCTAACACTGACCCTCTCCCTAGACCGAGCCATAACCCTAACCCTAACCTACCTGAAAACTTAATCCTAGCCCTAACCCTAGCTTAACCCTAGCCCTAACCCTGGCCTTAACCCTAACCCTAACCATAGCCCTAACCCTAACCACCTTTTTTTGGCAGTCAACATAGAGTTCTCCATTCCCCAGTTCTTCTGTGGGTAACATTACCTATTTCTACTCATCCTTGAAAGCACAGGTCACTGCTTCCAGGAGATCTCTTTTGACCTTCACCTCCAGCTCCAACCAGGGAGGGGAATGGGTTCTATAGCACCCTGAAACCTTAGAGTGTCCACAATATGCTCTCCCTGCTCTGTAATGTAAGCCCTCCATCAGAGGACCTCAGTTTTATGCTCATTAGAATGAGCAAGAATCTCTTTGAAGACCCAGAACCCTGGCCATACTTCAGACCAGTTAGATCAATCTCTGGGGGTGGGACTAAGGAATCTGGAGTTCTTAAAATTCTCCAGGTGATTCCAACGGGGATCCAAGGCCCCAGATGCTAATCCTAAACCTCACCCTAACCCTAACTATAGCACTAGCCTTAACCCTAGACCTACCCTAACCCTAGCCCCAACCCTAATCCTAATCTGAGCCCTAGCCCTAACCCTAACCCTAGCCTTAGCCCAAATCTCAACCCTAATCCTAACCCTAGCCCTAGCCCTAATATTAACACTAATCTTACCTCTAATCATAGCCCAAGTCCTAATCCTAACCCTAGCCCTAAACCTAACTGTAGCCCTAGCTCTAACCATAACACTAAACATAACCTTAACCCTAACTCACCTAATGCAACTGCTGGAAGCTATCCATTGTCAACACTATCATGAAAGTGCAGCAAGGGAACTTGGAAGGCTGATGGACCTTGAGCTTTAGCAAGGGCTAAAGCTATGCACTGATTGTTCTGTCAAGATAATGGTGGCTCAAGCAATTTCCTGACATAATAGTCTTAAAGTAAATCTTTACTAATATTTACTGACCTTTAAGATAGTCTGTCTGCTACCAGATTGCCTGCCTAACTGAGGGCAAGATGTGGATTCTAAAATTGAATAAAAGCTAACAGGGACAGGGCTTCAGAGAGCCTCTCCACTAGAGAAAAGTTTCCACCTGGCTCCCATGCCTTCTAAATTCATATTTCCTGTCTAGTGTATTCATTTGTGTGAGGCCCCTTTTCCAGATTCTGAACCCTAGCTGCAAATGGATGTGGCATTCACATCTGGTTCCCAAATAGGCATCTGGCGAAGAAGATTTGCCTGAGCACAAAACAAAGAAAAAAGGAAATTCACTGGAAAGGTGAGAGGTTCACCGAAAAGGTGGGGAAATTCACCCTGCACAAAGCCCATGCCAGTTTCAGAGTCACAAACCATAAGTGGGCAGGAAAGTTTTTTATTTCAGCCAGGCTATAATGGGGAAGAATTTGAGTAAAAGGCAAAAACATCGTTGTAAATTTTTAGCTTGAATGCTCAAGGATAAAGGAATTAAAATGTCCAAAGGTACTCTCTTAAATCAGGCTCAAGGAAACCGAGTGCCTTTGTCATCTTCAACTAGGTGGGCTCTTGTTTGAACTGCATTATGCTCAGTTCATATTGGGGATCAAAAGTCTGTAATATCTAAGGCCCCAGATCCTCCGCCTCCTGTGTGGAAAGACTCAACAGCTAGAGAAAATGGGGCTAACAGTCCTTTTACAAAAGGACTTAATGCTTTGTCTGAAAATTACATATAAAAAAAACCCCATGAAAAGAACTCGCATTTATTAAGTCTTGTCTATGTGTTATGGGCGCTTGTCTGTTGATTGTTGTTTTATCTGTCTTTGTTGTCTGGTTTAATTGTTTATTGCTAGTCTATTAAGCATGTCTTAAATTTAATTTAATAGAAAAGAAACAGTAGATGGCCAGGCCATTACTAAATTTCCCCATAGCAAACAGAATGTGGGGATGGAGAGAAAGAATATAAATGATACACGTGGCTGATAACACAGGTTCTAGGAAAATTCCCTAGACAAAGGGAAGTAACTAAAAAAGGCCCCAGCCCATTAATTACTAGTCTTTTAGTTATCTTGTAAAATGAACACCCACTCTCAAGAGTGTTATTAAAAGTTTCATTTTTTTCATGTTTTTATTTCCCAGTCCGTCACTTGAAATTTGAATAGATGAAACATTTCTCAGAATTTAGGGATGAGTCTGGGATTTCTGTACCCTTGAAGAGAAAAGGGCTCGCTTAAGAGAAGGCATGCCCTGCCTGATTTGGGGTGGCCTCTTGGACTGAGCCCCATCTCTTCATGGATACTATAGAATAAGCCCAAGACTGTTTTTTTTTTCTTTAAAAGATGGCAAAAATAACCCAAGGAAATATACAGGCTGTTTTTGGGCAATAGAATTAGTGTTTCCATAATATTGGGTAGTTCTTGAATAATAATGGACCACATTCCAAGGTTGCCTCGCAGGTCCCCAGGAGCACTCCTGTTTTTATAAAATAAAATAAAGCAATACTTCAATATTACAGCCACGGAAAGTCAGTGAATTATCTCTGTTACAGAATTTGCCAAAGAAAATGTCTTGGATAATAATAATTGGCTTTAAAATCTCAAAGTTATTAAAAAAATAAATAAATATAATTAACATAAAGGATTTGTAATAAAGCTTTTCAGTAATAATTATAAATATATTAATAATGAATGTCTAGTCACTCAAGAGGAGACTGGTTGTATTCTCTGTTAGAGGAAAGGGCCAGTTCCAGAGAAGCCACAGCCATAACCTTAGATGTTATCTCTGAAGAAGAATGTGGCAGTTTTCAAATTCAAATGGTTTAGAGGCCTGCTCCCTCCTCCCTCTGCCTTTTTGCCAGAAACATAATTTTACAAAGTCTTTGGTAACTTAAAACTTTAGAACATTGCTAAATTAAATAATAAAAAGTATTAAATATCTAGATATTTTAAAATGACAAAAAATACTGAAATATTAATCTGACATTGCCTCATATGAAAAATCTAGAGGACAGAATTGACTCTATTAATTAAATAAGTCTTGTATTTTATTTGAAATATATCCATAAAAATATTATTAATCTGAGAAATGCTAAGTATTTAATTTGCCACCTAAAATTTAAGGCTTCTAAAAGTTTAAAGTTCAAATTAAGTTGGAAAAAATTATATGGTTGTGATAACAAAATGCATAAAGTATAGAAATTCATTTTTGAGAAAAAATAATTCTTGTATTTTCTCTGAGAGAAATTAGTAGTTCAAAATATATATTATAGTCCTTATCTGTACTACATGTGGTAAAATTTCAACCTAGAATATATAATTTTATTGGCCTAATTAAAAAAAAAGGATTAATTCTATGGTCTGAACCAAAGTTTTAATATAAAAACCAGTTTAAATTTAATTAATGTCTTTTAGAATAATTACAAAAGGTGTGTTGATAAATGTCAATCTAAGAATTGCTGGCTGTTTACTTTTAATTATCATTGGAAAATTAAGGTTTAAATATTGTATTGTTTTAATAATAGAAGGCAGGACATACATTTCAAAGGAAAAGGAGGAAAAAGTTCTATACAAATAGTTGAAGGTATATACAAGTTAATGACCGAAAGAAAGAATATTAGAGTAGAAATGCATTTTTAAAGGACATAAAAAGGTTAGAAGACTAATTTGAAAGTATGAAATTCATGAAGGTTATGTATATGATGAAAAGTAAAAAAAGTTTTGAAAGAGAGAAATGAATTCTAAAGTTAACTATTTGCAAAAGTTGTAAAAGGGTCATAAAAATCTTACGGAAGTTTAAACAAAAGCTAGACCACTCCCTTATCTCCTGCCAAGGACAGAGTAAATGGTTAATATGGAAAGGGAGAGCAGAACAAGGTTGCATACATAATGCCTCAGTAAACTAGAAGTTATTATTCAAACATTAAATCTCACCATTAATGAGACACCATAAATAAAAAGAGTTACTTTTACTTTGGGCAGCATACCTCTCTCCTACTGGTTTTTCTGAAAAGCAACCAAGTTTGTTGCTCTGTTTAAAAGAAAGTAAAAAGTGTTTAAAAGAAACTCCCTAAATATGGCTTAGAGATTGCTCTGGGAGGAAATACAGAGGGAAACACCCTTCAAATATTTAGGAACTGGTAATTAAAAATCAATCTATTAGACCTTACAAAAAAGTAGAAATATAAAAAGATTGCTTTACAACCTTAAATGACTTTTAAAAATTATTAGAGGACATTAATTAGTTAAGACCTTATCTAAAAATCTCTAGGGGAGAAATAATAAATTTATTCAATATACTTAGAAATCCTAAGAAAGCTTTTATTAAATGTATGCAAAGACCTACAGAATCATTTTCTAATTTCGTGGCTAGCATGCAACAGCAGTTTGCAACCATCTAAAAAAATATATAAATGCCAAGCAGTTTGGGACCATCTAGTAAATCCTATCTTCCCTAAACCAAAAACACTTAAAAGTAAATAATTTTCATTTTGCCTTCGTAAACAAAGCTTATGTCTATATACTCAAAAAGATTGATAGCTGAAATCCAATTAGTGTCATTTACTGTTCACATCCAAAGATGAATGAAGTTAGAAAATAAACCTTATTTCAGACTGGTTTAAATTGGCAAATTGAAATAAGTGAATATTCAGGGAAACTTAGTTGTCACCTACTAAAAAACAAATTACTACAATTTTTTATTACACCCCTATTATTATATAAAAAATAATAGGCAGGAACCTATTCCTGGAGCATTAACTGTTTTTACTGATGATTCATCTACTAGTAAAGCACTTATCATACAATGAATTCAGACCGAGTCATCCAAACCAGTCATACTTCTGTACAAAGAATTGAATTAGAAGCCATCAAGGCTGCATTGCAGGAATTCCAAAGCCTCTTAATATTATTTCTAATCTGCCTATACTGCTGGCCTGGTAAATAGAATTGAGACTGCTCAATTAAAATGGCTCAGTGGCCCTAACCGGGTTGGCTCAGTGGATAGAGCGTTGGCCTGTGGACTGAAGGGTCCCAGGTTCAATTCCGGTCAAGGGCATGTACCTTGGTTGTGGGCACATCCCCAGTAGGGAAGTGTGCAAGAGGCAGCTGAATCGATGTTTCTCTCTCATCGATGTTTCTCTCTCATCGATGTTTCTGGCTCTCTATACTTCTCCCTCTCCTTCTCCCTCTCCCTTCCTCTCTGTAAAAAAAATCAATAAAATATATTTAAAAAATAATAATAAAACAAATAAAAAAATAAAATGGCTCAGTGACCAAAGTCTATTTATACTATTTAAACAGGTCCTGGTCCTTTAACAAAAGGAAATACATATGCCTCTCAACTAGTTGCTTTATTAAAACAGGCCACAGAATCTCACCAACTTTTACATCAGCCTGCCAAAATATTGTACAGCAGGCAAAACAGATTATCAAGGAATGTCCTCCTTGCATGTTATATCTGCCTCAAGGGCCTCTAAAATCCCAACTTGAAAAACAAAAGGGAATAGTGGAGAAATCCCCTGTAAGTAAACTACATCAAGCCTTAATTACTTTAAATTTTTTCACTTTAAAGTTTTTCACTTGTAATGCTGATGGCAAGACACCCATGGAATTACACTGGTGTTAGAATAAGCCAAAGGAAAATGGTTTTATTAAATGGAAAGATCCCAAGTCTGGTTTATGGAAGGGTCCCTTTATTAACCTTTGTATTTGTGTATTTCCAGAAAACTCCTCCAAGCCCATGTGGATTCCTGTAACATGACTCTGAGAGAGGACTTTGCACCCTGAGCTTCACCCTGTACCTGTGGCTGAAGACAGCCAACTGCTCCACCACAGATAGCAGTGGCCCCAGGCAACATGCTGAAGATAAGGAATGGGAGGAGAAAAAGACAGAGGAGAAACAATCAAGAGATGACCTGGGGGATGGTGAAGAAGCCTTGCCATGCTAGCAATCATCAATTGTGCGATGGTGCAGGTTGCCCTAGACCAGTGATGGCGAACCTATGACACACGTGTCAGAGGTGACATGCGAACTCATTTTTTTTGGTTGATTTTTCTTTGTTAAATGGCATTTAAATATATAAAATAAATATCAAAAATATAAGTCTTTGTTTTACTATGGTTGCAAATATCAAAAAATTTCTATATGTGACATGGCACCAGAGTTAAGTTAGGGTTTTTGAAAATGCTGACACGCCAAGCTCAAAAGGTTCACCATCACTGCCTTAGACAAAACCAAAGAAGGTCGGACCTGCATTGTCATTGCCCACCATTTGTCCACCATCCAGAACTCGAATATCATTGCTATCATGTCACAGGGGACAGTGATTGGGGAGGGTACTCAAAGAACCGATGGCCCAGAAAGGAGCCTACTACAAACTAATTCCTTAAATGCCTGGAAGCAATTTAAAAAGGACATGAAAGAATTTAATCCCTTTCACTGGATCTCCTTACATTTGCCTCTTAGCATAACCACTATTGGCTATCTCATTCTTGTTCTTATATGTTTATTTCTAGTCAGCAGATACAGAATGATGAGTCTTAAAAGTACTCAAGCCTTATAGATGGCATACACTTTTCAAGATTTATTAAGAAAACAAAAAGAGGGAGATGCTGGAAGTTATCCATTGTCACCACTATCATGAAAGTGCAGCAAGGGAACTTGGAAGGCTGATGGACCTTGAGCTTTAGCAAGGGCTAAAGCTATGCACTGATTGTTCTGTTGAGTTAATGGTGGCTCAAGCAATTTCCTGACATAATAATCTCAAAGTAAATCTTTACTAATATTTACTGACCTTTAAGATAGTCTGTCTGCTACCAGATTGCCTGCCTAACTGAGGGCAAGATGTGTATTCCAAAATTGAATAAAAGCTAACAGGGACAGGGCTTCAGAGAGCCTCTCCACTAGATAAAGGTTTCCACCTGGCCCCCCATGCCTCCTAAATTAATATTTCTTGTCTAGTGTATTCGTTTGTGTGAGGCCCCTTTTCTGGATCCTGAACCCTAGCAGCAAATGGATGCGGCATTCACACCCAACCATAAAACCTAACCCAGCCCTAACCCTAATCCTAACATAACAGTAACCCTAACCCTAGGCCTAGCCCTAACCCTAAACCTATCCCTAACACTAACTCTCCAAGTGATTCCAATTTGCAGGCAAAGACCCAGATGCTAACTCATCTCTAACCCTAAGCTGAGCCTTAGCCCTGGAATTCACTGCTAAAAAGCTGGGAACACTGGAATTCACTGGTAAACAGCTGCGTTTGAAACGTGTTTGAAAAATACATACATGTGTTTGAACTACACATAAAACACTGGTAAAGGGCTGAAAATTAGGTAGAAAGATGTTTGGAAACACTGCGGAAACCCTGGTAAAGAGCTGGAAACTAGATACAAATGTTTGAAAACACTGGGTATTAATGGTAAAGTGCTGGAAACTAGGTAGAAATATGTTTGAAAACACTTTGAATTCACTGGTAAAGAGCTGGATTTTGTGTATAAAAGGGTTGGAAAGCGTGAGGTGTTCACTAGCAAAGAGCTGGAAACATTAGAAAAGTGTTTGAAAACGCGTGGATGTCACTGGTAAAGAGCTGGAAACTGTAGAAAAGTGTTTCAAAACACTTGGAAATGACTGATAAAGAGCTTCTAAGTCTCCATAAAACTGTTTCTAAACACTTAGAAATAATTGATTGAGAGATGGCAACTAGATACAAAAATGTTTGAAAACACTTGGCAATCAAAGGTTTAGAGATGGAAAATAGGAAGAAACAGGTTTGAAAATACTGGTAAAAAGACGGAAACTAGGTACTAAGGTACTGCAAAATACTGGGAATACACTGGTAAACAGCTGGAAACTTGAAAAATGTTTGACAACACATGGAGTTCACTGGTTAAAGAGCTGGAAACTATGTAGAAACTTGTTTGAAAACACTGAATTTATTGCTAAAGAGCTGGAAACAAGGAGAAAAATGTTTGAAAACAGAGAATTTACTAGCAAAGAGCTGTAAACTGTAGAAAAGTGAAAACACCTGGAAGTAACTGCTAAAAAGCTTCTAAGTTGCTATAAAACTGTTTCTAAACACTTTAAAATCACTGGATAAGAGCTGGGCAATAGGTGTAAAACTGTGAAAACACTGGGAATTAACTGGTAAAGAGCTGGAAACTAGCTGAGAATGTGTTTGAAAATACAAGGAAAGCACTGGTAAAGAGCTGGAAACTAGGTAAAAATGTTTTTCATAACAATGGGAATACACTGGTAAAAAGCTAGAACTAGAAAAGTATTGGAAAACACTTGGAAATCACTGACAAAGAGCTGCACATAGAAACCTATTTGATAACACTTGGAACTTACTCTCAAGAGCTGGAAGAAACATGTTTAAAAAACACTTGGAATTCACTGGTAAAGACCTGGAAAGTGGTAAACGTGTTTGAACACACTGTATTCACTGGTGAGAGCTGGGAACTGTAGTAAAGTGTTTGAAAAGACTTGGAAATCACTGACAAAGAGCTGCCCACTCTATAGAAACCTATTTGAAAACACGTGAAAATTGCTGCTAAAGAGCTGCAAACTAGGTAGAAACATCTTTGAGATCACTTGGAATTCACTGATAAAGAGCTGAATTGTGTAGAAAAGGGTTTAAAAACACTGGAAATCGCTGGTTAAGAGCTGAAAACAAAGAGAAATGTGCTTGGCAACGCCAGAAAAATCACCTTTAAAGAGTTGGAAACTGTAGAAATGTGCATAAAACATGTGGATATCACTGGTAAAGAGTTGGAAATTAGGTAGAAATATATTAGAAAACACTTGGAATTCACTAGTAAATAGCTGAAAACTATAGTCAAGTGTTCGAATACATACAGAAGTCACTGTTAAAGCACTGGAAACTGTGTAGAAATTTGTTTCAAAAAGCTTGGAAGTCACTGACAAAGAGCAGCCCACTCTATAGAAACCTATTTGAAAACATGTGGAAATTACTGCTAAAGAGATGAAAACTGGGCAGAAACATGTTTGAAATCACTGGGAAATCACAGATAAAGAGCTGGAAAACTGGGAGAAAAGAGTTTGAAAATACTTGGAAGTCACTGCTAATAAGTTTCTAAGTCGCTATAAAACTGTTTCTAAACACTTGGAAATCACTGGTTGAGATATGAAATGAGGTACAAAGTGTTTGAAAACACTGGGAAATCACTGGTAAAGAGAGTTGGAAACTAGGTAGAAACATGTTTAAAAACACTTGGAATTCACTGGTAGACCCTTGAAAACTGTCTATGAAAGGGTTGGCAAACACTGGGTGTTCACTGTCAAAAAGCTGGAAACTTAGAAGAAAAGTATTTCACAATACCTGGAACTCACAGCTGGAAATTGTGTAGGACAGTGTTTGAGAAATCACGAGTAAAGAATGGAAAACTCTGTACTAAAGATTGAGAAAACGTAGGGAAGTCACTAGTAAAGAGCAGGAAATTGTTGAAATGTGTTTGAAAACACATGGAAATCAGTGTTAAAGAGCTGGAAACTGCAAAGAAGTGTTTGAAAACACTTGGAAGTAACTGCTAAAAAGTTGTAGCTCTCTACAAAATTTTTTCTAATCACTTAAAAAAATCACTGGTTAAGAGCTAGACAATAGGTATAAAACTGTTTGAGAACCCTGGGAATTCACTGGTAAAGAGGTGGAAACTAGGTTCAAACATTTTTCATAACTCTGAGAATACACTGGTAAAAAGCTGGAACTTTCTGTGTTTGAAAACACTTGGAAATCACTGACAAAGAGCTGCACACTATCGAAACCTATCTGAAAATACTTGGAATTCACTGGTAAAGAGCTGAATTCTGTGTAGAAATGGGTTTAAAAACTCTTGGAAATCGCTGGTTAAGAGCTGGAAACAAAGAGATAAGTGCTTGGCAAAACCGAAAAAACACCATTAAAAAGATGGGAACTCTGTAGAAATGTGCATAAAACATGTGGCTATCACTGGTAAAGAGTTGGAAATCAGATAGAAATATATTGGAAAACACTTGGAATTCACTAGTAAAAAGCAGAAAACTAGTAAAGTGAAAACATATGAAAGTCACTGGTAAATCACTGAAAACTGTAGAAAATTGTTTCAAAACACATAGAAATCTCTGATAAAGAACTGTCCACTCTATTTAAAATATCGGAAAACACTTGGAAGTCACTGGTAAAGTGCTGGAAAGTAGGTAAACATGTTTGGAAATACTGTGTATTCCTTGGTAAAGAGCTGGGAACTGTAGCAAAGTGTTTGAAAACACTTAGAACTCACTGACAAAGAGGTGAAAACTGGGTAAAAACATGTTTCAAATCACTGGGAAATCATGGGTAAAGAGCTGGAAAACTGCTAGAAAAGTGTATGAAAATACTTCGAAGTAATTTCTAGTAAGCTTCTAAGTTGCTTTAAAACTGTTTCTATACATGTAAAAATCACTGGTTAAGAGCTGGACAATAGGTATAAAACTTTGAAAATACTGGGAATTAACTGGAAACTAGGTAAGAACTTGTTTGAAAACACAGGGAAAAACACTGGTAAAGAGGTGGAAACTAGGTAAAAATGTTTTTCATGACAATGGGAATATACTGGTAAAAAGCTAGAAGGAGAAAAGTGTTTGAAAACACTTGGAAATCACTGACAAAGATCTGCCCACTCTATAAAAACCTACTTAAAAACATGTGGAAATTGCTGCTAAAGAGCTGGAAACTAGATAGAAACATGGTTTAAATCACTTGGAATTCACTTATAAAGCGCTGAATTCTGTGGAGGAAAGGGTTTAAAAACCCTTGGTAATCGCAGGTTAAGAGCTGGAAACAAAGAGAAACGTGCTTGGCAACACCAGAAAATCACCGTTAAAGAGATGGAAACTGTAGAAATGTGCTTAAAACACATGGATATCACTGGTAAAGAATTGGAAATTAGATAGAAATATATTAGAAAACACTTGTAATTCACCAGTAAAGAGCTGAAAACTGTAGTAAAGTGTTTGAAAAACATACAAGAAATCACTGGTAAAGCACTGGAAACTGTAGAAAATTGTTTCAAAATGCTTGGAAATCACTGATTAAGAGGTGAAAACTGGATAGAAACATGTTTGAAATCACTGGTAAAGAGCTGAAAACTAGGTAGAAACATGTTTGGAATTACTTGGAATTCACTGAAACCAGAGAGGATGGAGCCCGATTCCTCACAGGGCTACGTGATTCCACCTTAGGCCATAGGTTATGTTGTTGCTGGGGCACTGTCTAGCCCAAATCTTGTTTACTGTGCACTTGTGTTTGCGTTCTACACCCTGTAAGACAGCAACTTTGCAGAGTGCCCTCTCCCACTTCCAGACCCCTCAGGGGATGCTGGAGAGCCTGTTTTGGCCCTATCCCTACCAGGCTAAGGGACCTTGCTCACTCTGCAGATGCCAGGTAGGGACAGCAAGAGGTTGGCTCCAGGGCATGTACAGCCCATCTCGCCCAGTCCTGCCCTACTGGCCACTTTCTAATTAATTTCCTTTCAATGTGCACAAATCCGTGCATGGGGTCACTAGTAATTTTATAAATTTTTTCACAGACACACTGTATGTATATATGGTTTTCATATAAATATATTATGTATGCTGTTTAAAAAGTTTTGAATGATTTGTTTTGCTCTCCTATTCACTCCATTATTTTAAGAAACTAATGTTCATCACCTGATGTAATATTCTAAATGCTGCTTTTTCCTCATATGCTCATTTGTATATTTATATACATATATGTCATTGTTTTATAAGTATGGAGTTAGGTATGTTATGTAAGGCCAGAGAAAATTCCCCCCCCTCCTCCACCCTGACTGACCTTTCCAGTAAGCTCTGGTTTAGCAAGCTCTGATCTAGTCACAGCAGAGGTATTTTATCTCTTCCTGGGATCGGTCTGTGCAAACCAGACCACCCTTGCCCCTTAGGACATGAGTCAACTGCAAACGCAGGTCTGCCCCCCTTAGGAAATGAGTCAACTGTTAACTGTTAACCTAGTTCCCTGTTTTACCGGCCACCTGCGTGTGGTTTTTGCCTTTATAAACTCATGTCCTGCAATTGCTCAGGGCTCCAGTCAGCCAGCACTTCCCTTGTGTTGCTGTCTGTCTGCCTGAGAGCCCCTGCGCTGCGCTTGTAATAAAGAACCTCTTGCTTTTGCATCAAGTTTCGGTCTCTGCGTTTGACTTGGGGTCGTCGCCCCCTCCGTCGGACTCACCGGGGGTCTTGGGACCTTACATTTGGGGGCTCGTCCGGGATTTGGGGCGACCACCCCTCAAGCGCCAGGATCGGTCTTGGAGGTAAGCAGACTCCGGAGTCGTTCAGTGTTTGTCTTGTCCTTCGTTCGCTCTTAGTTTCGGTTTTTCGGGAAGACAGGTTGTCGGCTCCGTCAGGAGTCGGCTTCTCTGGTCGAAGGGTCTTCGGCCAGAAAAACTGTCACCCTGGGGGACGCCCCAGGGACGGACGGTGACCAAGAGGTCTTGGTCACTTCTGGTTCTGGCTGTCTGGCAACGGGCACTCGCGTGTCCGGCCGGACTAGCGTCAGGGAGGGATATCATCCCTCAGCTGCCGTTCTGTATCTGTGTAAATTCTTGTGGATCTGGTGTCTTGTCGTGTCATTGTTTGTTCTTTGTTTTTATCTTCTACTCCTCCTCTCCCATCCAGGTAACATGGGCCAAGGAAGCAGCACCCCTCTTTCTCTTACAGTGGCACACTGGAAGGACGTCCGGAGTCGGGGACTCAACCTTTCCGTCAGTGTCAAGAAGGGTCCTTGGCAGACTTTCTGTTCATCCGACTGGCCAGCCCTAGGCGTGGGGTGGCCAGCGGAGGGGACTTTTGACCTGTCTATTATTTTTGCAGTAAAGAACAAAGTGTTCCAGTCAGGACCGGCGGGCCATCCGGACCAACAGCCATATATCGTCGTTTGGCAGGACCTGGTCCAAAACCCTCCCCCTTGGTTGAAACCCTGGCTGCCGTCCGGTACCTCCCGGGTTCTCGTGGCCCAGGCACCTCCCGCAGATCAAACGAAACGTCCTTTGGACGACCCTCAAGCCGACCTCCTCCTCTTGGACTCCCCACCCCCTTACCCCTCTCCTCTCCAGCCAGAGCAACCGGAGGAGCCCTCGGCACCCCTCGCTCCAGTGGGAGGACCAGCTCAGGGAACCCGGAGCCAGAGGAGACATCCCATGTCCCCAGATTCGACCATGGCCTGCCCTCTCCGGCCATACAGGCCTCCACCCTCCCGCGGGGACGATGATGAGTCAGCCCCGCTCCAGCCGCTCCAGTACTGGCCCTTCTCCTCAGCAGATCTCTATAACTGGAAAACTAACCACCCTCCCTTTTCAGAAGATCCCCAGCGCCTGACGGGGCTGGTCGAGTCCCTTATGTTCTCTCACCAGCCCACTTGGGACGACTGTCAGCAGCTTCTCCAGACTCTCTTTACTACAGAGGAAAGGGAGCGGATTCTTTTGGAGGCCCGAAAGAACGCCCCAGGCCCCGACGGCCGGCCAACCCAACTCCCCCATTTGGTGGATGCGGCCTTTCCTCTGGACAGGCCGGACTGGGATTTCAACATGGCAGAAGGTAGGGAGCACCTGAAGGTCTACCGCCAGACTCTAGTGGCTGGCCTCAGAGGGGCGGCTCGGCGCCCCACGAATTTGGCTAAGTTAAGAGAGGTCATCCAGGGGCCCACTGAACCGCCTTCTGTTTTCCTCGAGCGACTGATGGAGGCGTTCAGACGGTACACCCCATTTGACCCCACCTCGGAGGGACAGAAGGCTTCGGTAGCCATGGCCTTCATAGGGCAGTCAGCATTAGACATTAAGAAAAAGCTGCAGAGACTTGAGGGGCTGCAGGACTTTACCCTTCAAGATTTAGTTAAGGAGGCAGAGAAAGTGTACCATAAGAGGGAGACCGAGGAGGAGAAGGAGCAGCGGAAGGAGAGAGAGAGAGAGGAAAGGGAAGAAAAAAAGGAAAAAAGGGAAGAGCAAAGGCTAACCCGTATCTTGGCCGCAGCAATAGAAGGGAGTAAGCCACAGGAGAGAGGAAAAGGAAGGCAGGCAGGTACCTTGGGCAACAGGCCACCGTTAGGAAAGAATCAATGTGCTTACTGCAAGGAAGAAGGACATTGGAAGCGGGAGTGCCCAAAGAGACTAGCGAAGAAGGCGCTGGCACTCCAGGAAGATAGTGATTGAAGAGGTCGGGGCTCGGATCCCCTCCCCGAGCCTAGGGTAACCCTTAAGGTGGAGGGGAAGCTTGTCAACTTCCTAGTAGACACAGGAGCTCAGTATTCGGTTCTTAAAAAACCATTAGGGCCAGTCTCCCAGAAGACTTCCTGGGTAATAGGGGCAACAGGAAACGAACAATACTCCTGGACTACTACCCGGACTGTAGATTTAGGCACAGGGAAAGTAACTCATTCCTTCTTAGTAATACCAGAATGCCCTGCCCCCCTTCTGGGGAGAGACTTGTTAACCAAAATGGGAGCTCAGATCACCTTCACCCCACGAGGGCCGACCCTAACTCAACATGGGGATCCGATTACCCTCCTGACACTCCAACTCGAAGATGAGCACCTGCTGTTTGAGGATAAAGTCCAAAGGAATGAGGGGATAGGAGAGTGGTTACAACAATACCCTGAGGCTTGGGCTGAGACTGCGGGGATGGGCCTGGCTGTTGAACGGCCCCCCGTAGTAATAGAACTCAAGTCCTCTGCAACCCCAATCGCGATGCGACAGTATCCCATGGCAAAGGAGGCCTGGAGGGGAATCAAGGTCCATATCCAACGCCTCTTGCGCCTAGGGGTCCTGGTCAAATGCCACTCCCCCTGGAACACCCCACTCCTCCCAGTAAAGAAACCTGGAACTAACGACTACCGGCTGGTGCAAGACTTAAGGGAGGTCAACAAGAGGGTGCAGGACATTCATCCCACGGTTCCCAATCCTTACAATCTCCTGAGCTCTATCCCTCCGTCTCATGTGTGGTATTCAGTTCTAGACTTAAAGGATGCCTTCTTCTGCCTGCGGCTTCACCCTGCCAGCCAAAACGTCTTCGCTTTCGAATGGAGAGACCCAGACTCGGGGATGACAGGGCAGCTGACCTGGACTCGACTTCCCCAAGGATTCAAGAATTCTCCCACCATCTTTGATGAGGCCCTCCATCAAGACCTGGCTGCCTTCTGCGCTGACCACCCACAAGTCACCCTTCTCCAGTACGTGGATGACCTCCTCCTCGCGGGAGCTACCAAAGAGGACTGTGAAGCAGGTACCAGAGCTTTGCTTTTAGAGCTTTCCCGCCTAGGATACCGGGTCTCGGCCAAGAAGGCCCAAATATGTCAGCGGAGAGTAATCTACTTGGGATATGCTCTAGAGAGGGGGAAAAGGTGGCTCACTGAGGCTCGGAAGAGCACGGTCACCCAGATTCCCAGGCCGCAAACCCCCCGACAGGTACGTGAGCTCCTAGGGACAGCCGGCTTCTGCCGCCTTTGGATTCCGGGTTTCGCAACCCTGGCGGAGCCTCTCTACCCGCTGACAAAACAGGATGGGGGGAGGCTCATCAGAAGGCTTTTGACAACATCAAGAAGGCCCTTCTCTCTGCTCCGGCATTGACTCTACCAGATGTGGCCAAGCCCTTTACTCTGTTCATAGACGAAAGAAAAGGGGTGGCCAGAGGGGTCCTAACCCAGACCTTCGGCCCCTGGAAGAGGCCGGTAGCCTACTTATCCAAGAGGCTAGACCCGGTGGCGAGAGGGTGGCCGGCTTGTCTGAGAGTGATCGCAGCCACTGCCTTGCTTGTAAAGGATGCAGACAAGCTTACCTTGGGGCAGAAACTGACTGTAGTGGCCCCGCATACCCTTGAGAGCATTATTCGGCAGCCACTGGACCGGTGGATGTCCAATGCCCGGATGACCCACTACCAGAGTCTCCTGTTAAATGAAGATCGAGTCCACTTCGGGGCTCCGGTAGTCCTCAACCCGGCTACCCTGCTGCCAGAGATAGACCCTGAGGGTAAGGAAGTCCTACACTCATGCTGCGACATTTTGGAAGAAGAAACCGGGCCAAGGAAAGACCTCAAGGATTCCCCCTTGTCAGAACCTCAGATCACCTGGTTCACAGATGGCAGCAGCTACCTCTATGAAGGTAAGAGGGTGGCAGGTGCAGCTGTAGTCAGCAAGGATCGGACTATTTGGGCTAGCAGCTTGCCTGAAGGGACGTCGGCCCAGAAGGCTGAATTAATTGCCCTGACCCAAGCCCTCAGACTTGCCGAGGGTAGCCAGGCTAATATTTATACTGACAGCCATTATGCCTTTGCCACTGCTCATGTGCACGGGGCCATATACCGTCAGAGAGGTCTCCTCACTTCAGCAGGAAAGGAGATTAAGAATAAACAGGAGATCCTCGAACTCCTGGAGGCTGTCCATGCCCCCCGGGAAGTAGCTATCATCCACTGTCCCGGCCATCAGAAAGGGACCTCAGAGATAGCTGTGGGAAACAGGAAGGCGGATACTGAGGCGATACAGGCCGCTCTCGGGCCCCGGCTACTTGCCCTCGCTGCCAGCCCCGCAGTAACACAGCCAGAGGCCCTCCACTACACCCCAGAGGAAGAGGAAGACCTGTCTAAAAAGCCAGAAAAATACCACAAGGATGAACTCGGGGTTTGGAGGACTGCGGGGGAGAAAATGGTAGTGCCAAGGGAAGCGGCCACCGCCTACCTCCAACAACTACACCGCCTCACCCACCTGGGGGCCAAACACCTCAGCTCCACTAGCCGGGCCACTGGACACTATGTCAAAGGACTCGACCGCCTCTCGGAGGAAGTAGTCAAGCAATGCAAGGCATGTCAACTAGTAAACCTACATCCATCCCAGGTGGGGAAGGGACAGAGACTCAGGGGAGATCGACCAGGAAGTTACTGGGAGGTAGATTTCACAGAGGTAAAGCCTGCCCGTTATGGTTACAAGTATCTCTTAGTCTTTATAGATACTTTCGCAGGTTGGGTAGAAGCCTTTCCCACCAAGAGAGAGACTGCAACCGTAGTCGCCAAGAAGATCTTAGAAGATATCTTCCCTCGGTTTGGAGTTCCTAAGGTAATCGGATCAGACAACGGTCCGGCCTTCGTTGCCCAGGTAAGTCAGGGAATGGCCAAGATACTAGGGGCGGATTGGAAATTGCATTGTGCTTACAGGCCCCAGAGTTCAGGTCAGGTAGAAAGAATGAATAGGACATTAAAAGAGGCTATGACTAAATTATCCTTAGAGACTGGTGTGGCAGACTGGACGGTCCTCCTTCCCTTCGCTCTTTTCCGCGCGCGAAATACACCAGGCCCCTTAGGAGTAACTCCATTCGAGATTCTGTTTGGGGCCCCTCCGCCCCTGTCTGCTGACCCATGGTCTGTGCCCACAGACACTCATACCCCTCAATCCCTGCTTGCCAGGCTGAAGGCCCTCGAGACTGTCCAGAAGGAGGTGTGGACTCCCCTGGCTGCCCTCTACCAACCAGGGGAACTGCAGGTCCCCCATCAGTTCCAGGTTGGAGACTTTGTCTACATCAGACGCCATCGAGCTGGCAACCTTGAGCCGAGGTGGAAGGGACCACACCTGGTATTGCTGACAACCCCGACCGCAGTCAAGGTAGACGGCGTAGCTGCCTGGATCCACGCCTCCCATGTCAAGCAAGCATCCCCTTCAGACGACACCTACCATGGATGGACTGCGGAGAGGACAGACAACCCTCTCAAGCTGCGGATTCGCCGCCGTTCTCCTCCTCCTGCTGAGCCTACCACTGATAAGTAGTGACCTGCTAGCTAACCCCCATGCCCCGAAGAGACTAACTTGGAGGGTAATGTCCCCCCACACTGGACAGACGGCTTGGTCAACCACCAACATTGCCCCTAAAGGAACATGGTGGCCAGACTTAATGCCAGACCTCTGTGCCATGGCAGCCGGACATAGACTATGGGATCTCCCTGATGAATCGGTAGAGGAAACTAAAGCAGGTGTAGAGTCCTGAGCTCACGTAGGAAAGGGAAAGGATGGCTACCCCAAACTCTGTAGTTATTCTGAAGCCCGCGAGAGTCTTTCTACGACCCAATTCTATGTGTGCCCCAAAGATAGGCATGGACATAGGAAAAACTGTGGATCTGAACGCGAGTACTATTGTGCAGAATGGGGATGCGAAACAACCGGTACTGCATATTGGGTCGGGAAGCCCCCTGCATGGGACCTCATCCAAGTTCAGAGAAATAGGGACCAATCTTCCGGTCATAAGGGATGGATTAATACTCTGAATATCTCCTTTACCCCAGCTGGGCGGTCATACGAGCTGAACAAGTGGCGATGGGGATTAACGTGGGGGCTGCGACTGTACAAGGATTCCCATGATGATGGCCTCCTTTTTAAGATAAGACTAGATGTACAGGACTACAGGCCACCGGTGGCAGTGGGACCAAATCCCATCTTGTCCAGGCAGCTCCCTGCGGAAGGAAGACCTCGCCCCACGACCCCAGTGCCGGCAGGGACCAGTCCAGTCTCCGGGGAGGAATTAGCAGACCCCATAGACCCGGAGACAAGCACCAGTCAGAGACTATTAGGATTAGTAGAGGGGGCCTATAGTTCTTTAAACATGTCCAAATCTAACCTGACTGAGTCTTGCTGGCTATGCTTAACTACGGGACCCCCCTACTACGAAGGAATAGCCTTCCGGGGAAACCATACCAATGCCACTAGCCATGACCATTGTTCATGGGGACAGCATGGGAAGCTGACCCTTACTGAGGTCTCAGGGCAGGGCACATGTATAGGACAAGTGCCAAAAGATCGCCAGCATCTCTGCAGTGAGACCTTAGCAAATCCCTCCTCTGCAAGCTATTACTTAGTGCCCCCAACAGGGGGATGGTGGGCTTGCAATACGGGGCTCACTCCATGTTTAGCAGCTCAGGTCTTCAACCGCTCCCAAGATTATTGCATCCTTGTCCAGTTAGTCCCCAGGATCATGTACTATCAAGCTAATGCCTTCGAAGGAGAATTTGACTCTTATCCCCCTTCCCATCGAGGTAAACGGGAACTTGTCTCGCTGACCTTAGCTGCCCTTCTAGGTCTGGGGGTCGCGGCGGGAGTAGGCACAGGGACAACAGCCCTCATCCAAGGCCCCACCTATACTGAAGAACTCAGAAATGCTATAGATCAAGACCTCAAACACATAGAGCACTCCATCACTAAGCTTGAGGAGTCTTTAACCTCCCTATCCGAGGTAGTCTTACAAAATAGACGAGGACTTGATCTCTTATTTTTAAAGGAAGGAGGGCTGTGTGCCGCTCTCAAAGAGCAGTGCTGTTTCTATGCTGACCATTCAGGGGTTATAAAGGATTCCATGTCAAAGCTCAGAGAGAGATTAGAAACTCGCAAAAGAGAGCGAGAAGCCAAACAAGGATGGTTTGAAGGATGGTTCAATAGTTCACCTTGGTTCACAACCCTAATATCTTCACTAGTGGGACCTTTGGTTATTCTTCTCCTCCTCCTGACATTCGGGCCGTGCATATTAAACCGCCTAGTTGCCTTTATCCGGGACCGGATTAGTGCAGTCCAGGTAATGGTCCCCCAACAGCGGTATCAACCTGTACCCTCGGACATCGGTCTGTAGTTCCATGATTAAAACTCCCCAAAAGAAAAGGGGGGAATGTAAGGCCAGAGAAAATTCCCCCCCCTCCTCCACCCTGACTGACCTTTCCGGTAAGCTCTGGTTTAGCAAGCTCTGATCTAGTCACAGCAGAGGTATTTTATCTCTTCCTGGGATCGGTCTGTGCAAACCAGACCACCCTTGCCCCTTAGGACATGAGTCAACTGCAAACGCAGGTCTGCCCCCCTTAGGAAATGAGTCAACTGTTAACTGTTAACCTAGTTCCCTGTTTTACCGGCCACCTGCGTGTGGTTTTTGCCTTTATAAACTCATGTCCTGCAATTGCTCAGGGCTCCAGTCAGCCAGCACTTCCCTTGTGTTGCTGTCTGTCTGCCTGAGAGCCCCTGCGCTGCGCTTGTAATAAAGAACCTCTTGCTTTTGCATCAAGTTTCGGTCTCTGCGTTTGACTTGGGGTCGTCGCCCCCTCCGTCGGACTCACCGGGGGTCTTGGGACCTTACAGTTACTTTATATTTTATTTTTTAAACTTAGTAATGGATATTAAATCTTACCAAAACAGTTGGGAAAAATATAACTCAGTGTTTGTAATTGAGGCGTAATTGGGTGACATTCAACTGGGCTATTAGAGTTTTCTTTTCCCTTGATGATATTTTAAAATAGAACTTGTAGTAAGATAATTATAGAATTGTATATGGTTATAAAAGTAATACAAAGGGATCTCATATACATTTATCCCATTTCCTGAATGCTAACATTTCATTAAATCATAGTATAATATCAGTGTCAAATATTTCTATTGATACAACTAATCAACCTTATTCAGACATCCCTGGTTTTATTTGTATTGCACTCACTTGTGGATGCGCACGTGTGTGTGTGTGTGTGTGTGTGTGTGTGTGTTTGTGTGTGTTGTTCTATAAAATTTTACCACATATGTGGACACGTTACCTGGAGTTAGAGCAACTGTCTTGTGACCATGAGGATACAGATTTCTTTATGTATTCTAGATGCACAAACATCTGGCAATGTCTAGTAGTATAAATAAAACAACCATCAAATTAGGTTCATGCATGCACAAGCACCACAGCAAAGATATAACACAGTTTCATCACTTCAAAGTTTCCTCTTCTTGTCCACATTCACCTCCCCTCCTGCCTGTCCTCTTCTCTAAACATTGGAAACCACTAAACTACCCTTTATTCATTTTTTAAATTGAATTTATTGGGGTGACATTGGTTAATAAATTATATATGTTTCAGGTGTACAATTATATAATGCATCATCTGTATAATGTGTGTTCACCACCCTAAGTCAAGTCTCCTTCAAAGTTTTATTTTTTTCAAATGTTATATAAATGCAATAATACTTTTTTAGAATTAACTGTTCCCCTCAGCATAACTCTCTGGAGATTCAGTGGTTGTATGTATCAACAGTCCACTCCTTTTAATTACTGAGTAATATTCCATGATATGTATGTTGTAGAGTTTGTTTAGCCATTCCTCAGTAGAAAGAAATCTGACTTCATTCCACTTTTTGGCTATTAAAAATAAAGCTGCTATAAATATTCATGTAGAGGTTTTTGTGTTATCATGAGTTTTCATTTGTCTTGAATTGCCAGGGTCCAGCCCAAGAGGTTCAGGGGTTCCCAAAGGTGTGGATGGAGTCGGCGAAGAATGAAGGACATGTAGACAGCATTCAGATGATCAGCATAGCCAGGTTCTCCCTTATTCTCCTGTTACATCTGTATTTGATCCTATGAGCATGCCTCGATAGTCACATCATGGTATGTTTTGGGTCCTCCCTTGACCTTCTACAGTTCCTTGTTTTATGTCCATAGTTTCTTATCTGACCTTTGCCAAAAATCCCATCTCCATCTAGTTCTGTTGATTTTAATCCTATCCATTCTATTCCAAAGGTTAGGGCTAGTTTGTTATCTCCATTCCAAGGTCACTACTCTTCTGTTCTGTTAAGCTGCAAGGAAGTAACTGAAGGAGATTATCCTATTCTATGGCCTAAGTAAAGATTATGTAGCTTAAACGTGATTGTTCCTAGTTAAAGTGATTAACTACCCGCCTGGCACTTAGTTAAGGGGTTTTACTGATTTATTCCCTTCCTTAGTCCTGTTAATCCCTAACTCCAGGGAAACATCCCCACCTGGGGAAACAACCTTTCTCAGGGAGGTGGCCCTGGTTAGAACACATAGCACTAAGAAAGGGAGCAAACATATTAAGAACAGTATGCCAGGTCCCTTGAAACATATGCTATGCAGATGTTTCTTTCCTGCAGCGACTGTGTCAAGCAGCAAGGATGGACCAGCTTCTGGCATTGAATAAATGCCCAATCATGCAATTGCTAGATTATAAGATAACTAGAGGCCTGGCACACGAAATTCATGCACGGGTATGGTCCCTAGGCCTGGCCTGTGATCAGGGCCATCTTCCCAAGCTGCCCACAGCCAGCCCTGCCCCCACCACCACCCACCCCCAGTTCCCCATTTGCCATTGGGTGATCAGAGCCTGTGGGCTGGGGGGTGAAAACAGAGAGGTTGGCCATTCTGCCTGCTTGCCAGCCCTGCCCATGCTGCAGGTTGCCCTCTGCGTATGTGGGGTGACTGGTGGGGCGGGGGCTTTGGCTTGGCACCACCTGCATCCCCCACCACCCACCCCTGGTTCCCCATTCACCATTGGGCGATCAGAGCCTGCTGGCCAGGGAAAAGGACCAAGAGGTGGTCAGTGCACCTCATAGTGACTGGTTGATTGGTTGATCGGTCGATCTGCTCATTCTGCCTTTAGGGTCAATTTGCATATTACCCTTTTTTATATAGGATAGAGGCCGAGTGCATGGATGGGAGGCAGCCTGCCTGCTCTGATTTGGGCCTCAGATCGGGGTGAGGGTCCCCACTGGGTGGTGGGGCCAGTTGGGATGAGGGGCCAAGGGGGGTTTGCAGGCCAGCCACGCCCTGATTGGGTGGAAATACCCACTGGGGGGGAGGGCAAGCCAGGGCTAGGGGCAGTGGCAGTTTTCAGGCTGACCATGCCCCTGATTGGGGTGGGGGTCCCCGGTGTGGGGAAGGGCTGGCCAGGGCAACAAGCAGCAGTCGTTCTGGTCTGTGGTCATTCTGGTTGTGCTGCTGTTTCAGTCACTGGGCTTTTATTATATAGGACTAGAGGCCCGGTGCACAAAAATTTGTGCACTCATGGGGGGAGGGGTGGTTCCTCAGCCTGGACTGTGCCCTCTCACAGTCTGGGACCCCTCAGGAGATAACGACCTGCTGGCTTAGGCCTGCTCCCGGGTGGGAGAGGGCATGCCCAATCCCTAGGTGCAGCCCCTGGTCGGGCTCAGAGAAGGGCCGATTGGGGAGTTGGGGCACCACCCCCTGTCACACTCAAGGCAGGGTCGATGGGGAGGTTGCGGCGCCACCCCCTGTCACGCACAGAGCAGGGCTGATCAGGGGGTTGGGGCGCCACCCCCTGTCACGCACAGAGCATGGCCGATCAGGGGGTTGTGGCATTGCCCCCTGTCACACACAGAGCAGGGCCGATCAGGGGGTTGGGGCGCCGCCACTGTCACACTTAGGGCAGGGCCAATGGGGAGGTTATGGCTCTACCCCATCACACACAGAGCAGGGCCCGTGGGGGGAGGGGGGTTGAGGTGCCGCACCCTGTCACACACAGAGCCACAGGGCAATAAGGGGGTTGGGGAGTTCCCCCTATCAGGCACAGAGCAGGGCTGATCAGGGGGTTGGGGTGCCTTCCCCTGTCACGAACAGAGCAGGGCGAATAGGGAGGTTGTGGCCCCGCTCCCTGTCACACACAGAGCCGCAGGGTGATCAGGGGGTTTGGTTGCTGCCCCCTGCCACGCTGCTACAGGGGCCAGGAGGCCTCGCGGCTCCACTGATCCCAGTGCTGGGAGGCATATTACTTTTTTACTATATAGGATAGAGGCCTGGTGCATGGGTGGGGGCCGGCTGGTTTGCCCTGAAGGGTGTCCTGGATCAGGGTGGGGGTCCCCACTGGGGTGTCTGGCCAGCCTGGATGAAGGGATGATGGCTGTTTGCAGCTGGTCACACCCCCTTCAGGGTGGGGGTCCCCACTGGGGTGCCTGGCCAGTCTGGGTGAGGGGCTGAGGGCTGTTTTCAGGCTGGTGGGTGACTGAAGCCCCCAACAGCTCCTTTTTTTTTTCTTTTTATTCTGGGCCAGCTTTAGCTCTGAGGCTTGGCTCCAGCTCTGAGGCCTCAGCTGCTGAAAGCAGTATCTGGTTTGTTTGGGTTCTATAAGTGTAATACTGTTCCGGTCCTGCTCACTCTAGCTCTGAGATCCCAGCTGGCTGAAAGCAGGGATCTGTGTTTGTTCTATAATTGAAACAATGTTGCGGTCCTGCTGGCTGAAGCCCAGCTGGCTGAAAGCAGGTTTCTGGGGTTTTGTTTAGCTTCTATATTTGTAACAATGTTTCTTAAACTGCAAGCTCAGCGGCCGGCAAGGCAGGTGGGGAACATTAGCTTCCTCCGTCACTGAAGCAAGCAACCCTCCTGTTCACTTCAAGCTGCCTGGCTGCCGGCCGCCATCTTGGTTGGCAGGTAATTTGCATATCCTGCTGATTAGCCAATGGGAAGGGTAGCAGAGGTATGGCTAATTACTATGTTTCTCTATTATTAGATAGGACTAGAGGCCCAGTGCACAAAAATTTGTGCACTCATGGGGGGAGGGGTGGTCCCTCAGCCCGGACTGTGCCCTCTCGCAGTCTAGGACCCCTCAGGAGATAACGACCTGCTGGCTTAGGCCTGCTCCCGGGCGGCAGAGGGCAGGCCCAATCCCTAGGTGCAGCCCCAAGTCGGGCTCAGATTGGGGAGTTGGGGCGCCACCCCCTGTCATGCACAGAGCAGGGCAAATCGGGAGGTTGCGATGCCACCCTCAGTCATGCTCAGCGTAGGACAGATTGGGGGATTGGGGCACCGCCCCCTGTCACACTCAAGGCAGGGTCGATGGGGAGGTTGGGCGCCACCCCCTGTCATGCACAGAGCAGGGCCAATGAGGGGGCTTTGGCGCTGCCCCCTGTCACTCACAGAGTAGGGCCCATCAGGGGTTTGGGGAGCTCCCCCCTGTCATGCACAGAGCAGGGCCGATCAGGGGGTTGAGGAGCTCCCCCCATCACTCACAGAGTAGGGCCCATCAGGGGGTTGGGGCACCGCCCTCTGTCACACACAGAGCAGGGCGGATCAGGGATTTGGGGCGCCGCACCCTGTCACACACAGAGCAGGGCGGATCAGGGGTTTGGGATGCCACACCCTGTCACACTCAGGGCAGGGCCGATGGGGAGGTTATGGCTCTACCCTGTCACACACAGAGCAGGGCTCATGGGGGGAGGTGGGGGTTGGGGCACCGCAACCTGTCACACACAGAGCCGCAGGGCGATAAGGGGGTTGGGGAGCTCCCCCAATCAGGCACAGAGCAGGGCTGATCAGGGGTTTGGGGCTCCTTCCCCTGTCACGAACAGAGCAGGGCGGATAGGGAGGTTGTGGCCCCACCCCCTATCACACACAGAGCCGCAGGGTGACCAGGGGGTTTGGTCGCTGCCCCCTATTACGCTGATCTCGGTGCCGGGAGGCATATTACCCTTTTACTATATAGGATAGAAGCCTGGTGCACTGGTGGGGGCCGGCTGGTTTGCCCTGAAGGCAAACATGAAGCAAGCCTCATGTTCACTTCAAGCTGCCTGGTTGCCGGCCGCCATCTTGGCTGCCAGTTAATTTGCATATCACCCTGAACGGTGTCCTATATCAGGGTGAGGGTCCCCACTGGGGTGCCTGGCCAGTCTGGGTGAGGGGCTGAGGGCTGTTTTCAGGCTGGCAGGTGACTGAAGCTCCCAACCGCTCCTTTATTTCTTTTATTTTTTATTATTCTGGGCCAGCTTTAGCTCTGAGGCTTGGCTCCAGCTCGGAGGCCTCTGCTGCTGAAAGCAGTATCTGGTTTGTTTGGGTTCTATAATTGAAACACTGTTTCAACTCCAGCTCTGAGATCCTGGCTGGCTGAAAGCAGGTTTCTGTAGTTTGTTTAGATTCTATATTTGTAACAGTGTTTCAAACTGCAAGCTCAGAGGCCGGCAGCAGCAGGTGGGGAACGTTGGCTTCCTCCGTCACTGAAGCAAGCAAGCCTCATGTTCACTTCAAGCTGCCTGGTTGCCAGCCGCCATCTTGGCTGCCAGTTAATTTGCATATCACCCTGATTAGCCAATGGGAAGGGTAGCGGTCGTACACTAATTACCATGTTTCTCTTTTATTAGATAGGATTGCATGTTAGTTTCAGAAACTGTCAGAATGGTTTCTGGACTGATTGCATCATTTTATAGCCTCACTGGCATTGTATGAATGCTCCTGTTTATTTTCACATCATTAGCATTTAGTGTTGTCATCATTTTGTATTTTAATCATTCTGCTAGGAACATAGTATGCCTCATTGTGGTTTTAATATGTAGTTCCCTAATGGCTGAAGATGTTGAACATCTTTCCATGTGCTTATTTGCCATCCATATGTTCCATGAAATGAACACTTCCTTTTGTCCATTTTCTAATTCAATAATTTGTTCTTTTTTTTTTTTAATCATCATCCTAGGATTTTTTTCTATTGACTCTTTAGAGAGAGTGGAAGGGAGGGAGGAGGGGAGAAAGAAAGAGAGGAACATTGATATGAGAGAGACACATGGATTGTTTGCCTCCCTCTCTTGCCCCAGGGCCAGGAATTGAACCTGCAACGCAGCTACATGTCCTTGACCAGGAATCGAAACCTTGACCCTTCAGTCCCTGGACTGACACTCTAACCACTGAGCAAAACTAGCCAAGGCCAATAGTTTGTTCTTTTATGTTGAACTGTGAGATTTCTTTATATATTCTAGAAACTAGTTCTTTGTTCCATATGTGGTATATTAGGCAGATCAGGCTGCCAAACAAAATACCATAGACTGGGTGGCTTAAGCAGCAGAAGTTTATTTTCTCATGTTTCTGGAGGCTAAGAAGTCCAAGATGAAGGTGCCAGCAAGTTTGGCGTCTGGTGAGAGCTACCCCTCAAGTTATGGACTGCTGCCTTCTTACTGTTTCCTCACATGGCAGAGAGATAGTGAGCTCTCTGGTGTGTCGTCTAATAAAGACACTAATCAAATTGCCCCAGGGTTCCACCTGTTTGACCTCATTTAATTTAATTACTTCTATATAGGTCTCATCTTCAAATATAACTACATGGGACATTAGGCTTTCAAGGTATAGATTTTGAGAGAACAAACATTCAGTCCATTACATGGGGCTTATAAATATTTCCCCACATTATGTAGTTTGCCTTTGCATCCTCTTAACAAAGTCTTTCACAATCCAAATTTTAAAATTTTTGATGAAGTTCAAGTTATAAAAATTTTCCTTTATGAATCATCCATTTTTGGAGTAATAGTCAAGAACTCTGCCTAACTCTAGATCTAGATGATTTTCCGTGTGTGTATTTTTTTTCTGACAGCTTTATAGTTTCACATTTTACATTTAAACCAATTATTATTTGTTTAAAAATAGTTTATTGATTTTTAGAGAGAGAGAGGGAGGGAGAGGAAGAAAGACAGAGGAACATTGATGTGAGAGTGAAACATCAACCAGCTGCCTCCTGCACGCCTTACACCTTAGTTCGAGCCCACAACCCAGGCATGTACCCTGACTGGGAATTGAACCAGCAAACTTTCAATGCATGGAACAGTGCCCAATTAACTGAGTCACAGTGACCAGAGCACATTTAAACCAATTATTTATTTTTAGTTATATTTTGTATATGCTCTTATGAGAGCACAGAGGCCTTGTTATTCGTATACCAGGATGTTTAAGGCCATTCTGGCATGAATCTAATTGGATTCTAAGGCTAAGATACCATGAGCAGGTGCAAGGACACACGGTACATTGTACCCTTCTGTAACCAAATATGATTTTAACTATTGGAATGAAGCTTTCTTTGTCTCAGCAGTAATATACGGGTTACTAACCAAGAGTGTGTGAAAAAGTCTGCTAGAAACAGCAGCTGGGCAGAGCAGAGGCTAGAGAGAGCTCAGAGAAACAGAGGTAATAGGCAGAGAGAATATAGCTCCTATGTGTTCAGGAGACAGGAAAGCTTAGATGGAGCTGAGAGCTGGTACTGCTACAATGTAAGGCTAAGATTTCATAGAGAGCTCAGACATAGCTACCATGTGGACCAGCCAGTGTGTTGGGCAAGGAAGACAGGAAAAGCTGCTGAGCCAGAGAAGCTAGAGAAGCTGCTGTGGCTGAAGCTCTAAGGGAGAGCATATGTACTATTGCTATGTAAAAGCTAGGGATCTAGAGGTAACCTGAGGCTGTGGGAACAGAGACTGCTACTACTGTGTAGGGAAGATATGTATTTACCAGCTGGTGTACGGATGCCTGCCCGTATGTACTTTGCTGTGAAGAATTGTCTTGTCTGATGGCTATGTGGCCGCTGGCTTCTGCAATAAAGACTCATTCTTATACACCTACAACCTCTCCTGGCTTCTCTGTCTTCCTGCCACAGAGACCTGCTGTCTCTCACACTTCGTGCCGTCCAAGGAGGTCCAGCCCTAGGCAGAGGGGTTTGGACCCAACATCTGTTACTAGTGAGGAGAGGATAAAGAAGGAACTTGGGTAAGTTCCCAACAATTGGGACAGTTGACAGGGCTCAAGAAGGAACCAGTGCTGGCATCGTCAGGAAGAATTAAGAAGAAAATATAGACACAGAACAACTCAGAGCAGCAGAGCTCCTACTATCTCTGACAGCTATGAGGAGATTAAAGTTCAATTTTTTTTTTTTGCCTATGGATATCTAATTCTTCAGCACCATTTGTTGAAAGGCTATTATTCCATTGAACTGTTTTTGTACATCTGTTAAAATTAGTTAAGTTTATTCATGTGAGTCTATTTCTTTTTCAGTGAAGGATATTCATGTGGGTTTTCTATGCTGTTCCATTGATTCATATATATGTCCTTCCACACAATTTTGATTTCTGTAGCTAAATATAAAGTCTTAAAATCTGCCTAATTCTTTCCCCTTGATTCTTGTTTTAAAACATTGTTTCTTTTTTTATTTTTGAATTTATATAATTACTAGGGGCCTAGTGCATGAATTCGTGCACCTTGAAAGAAACTGTGGGCCGCGATGTTGCAGTGGGCAAAGGGTCTCATCAGCCCATCCTCTGAGCCCCCTCTCTGGCCCTCTCACCACGGCCCCTGGTCCCCTGTCTGCTGACAGACCTGCTCCTGTCTTTGCCATTCCCATGCATTGATGGAATTGGCCCTACTTGCACCGGCTGATGGTGCGTAGTGATTGGGGCTGGCGTCAGCAGCAAGTGTGAGTGGAGCCATTGCTGTCAGTGGGTGTGAGCAATGACTGCTGCCCCAATTGCCCCTCAGGAACAGGGGGAAGTAGAGAAGCCCTCAGGGGCAATGGGGGCCAGCAGATGCTGCTCACATCCGCTGACAGCACCAAGTGATTGGGACCAGTGCTGGGCGCTGGCAGCAAGTGCAAGCAGCAGCTCCAGTACCAGCAGTGAGTGCGAGTGGGGCTGACGCTGGCAGCAGATGAGAGCACTGGGCAGGACTGTGGCGCCTGTGAGCAAAGAACTTTCAGTAACCACAGGGGCTCACCCCAATGACAGCGACCAGTGCCCCACCTTGGTCTGGCACCCCTGCTCACCTGCTCCATTGTCTCACTGGGGCCAACACCTGCCATGTTTTGTGCTCTGCCACCTGCTGCTGAAGCCTGCCATGTTCTTTGCGCCCCCTGGTGGTCAGCGCACGTCATAGCAATCAGTTGTTCAGTTGTTTGGTTGTTCTGTCATTTGGCCTATTTGCATATTAGGGTTTTATATATATATATAGATAGATTATTTTTTTCATTTTTTATAAATATGTTTTTATTGATTTCAGAGAGAGAGATAGAAATATCAATGATGAGAGAGAATTGAAACAGAAATTTTAGGGGAATTATAGGCAGGCTTAGGGAATTTTTAGAATTGGGGTTCATGGAAAAAACACAGGGCTACAGATTGGGAGAAGGTATATCTCCATAACACAAGGAAGCCAGGTGTAGGGAGCAGCAACAGTTGCATTTACATAAGACAGGGGAGCTGGAAGTAGCCTAAAAGGTCTATATTTACAAAATGAAGAAGGAAGAAAGCCAGAAAGAAAAGAACAATGAGGAAGGGGTGGGGGGGATCTTATATTTCTTATGTGAGGTTTGAACTTTGAGCTCAGGAGTTACTATAGTAACCAGTCTAAGGGAATAATAACCAATCAGAGGGGATATCAAGGCACCAGGATCTGCAGCCTTTATAAGTCATAGGGAAAAGGAACTCCTGGGGACCCTTTCCCCCTCCCTACTTGGGAGTAGCAATAGTTGCTGCTTATTAAGACAGGTCTATTTTGTAAATATAGACCTTTTGGGCTACTTCCAGCTCCCCTGTCTTATGTACTTATTCTTCAATAAATCTCCACCTTTGCTATACCACTTTCTGTCAGTAGATTCATTCTTGAATTCTGGTGGACAAAGAATCTGGGTTCCAGTCAAAAAATTCTGTTTCAAAATCATTGATTGGCTGCCTTCTGAATCCCCCCACCAAGGATTGGCATGGAACTGTGACTTCCTGATTCATGGATCGGTGCTCAAACAATGAGCCACACCGGCTGGGCAATATTTTAGTTTTCATTTACAGTTGATATACAATATTATATTAGCTTCAGGTGTACAAACCAGTGATTAGACATTTCTATAACTTATTAAGTGATCACGCCAATAAATCTAGTACCCATCTCACAGCATACATAGTCATTACAATATGCTCTACTTAACATCCCCATGACTATTTTGTAACTGCCAATTTCTACTTCTTAATCCTTCCACCTTTTTCACATATGCACCCAGCCCACTTTTATTTGGGAACCATCAAAAATATTCTTTGCATCTATGAGTCTGTTTCTGTTCTGCTTGTTTCTTTATTTTGTTTTTCAGATTCCACACATAAGTGGAATAATATGGTATTTATCATTTTCTGCCTGACTTATTTCACTTGACATAATACCCTCTTTTCTCAGATGGCAAGATTTTTTTATTTTTTTATGGCTGAGTCATACATAGTCCATTGTGTATATGCACCACTTCTTCTTTATCTGTTCAACTGTTGATGGACATTTAAGTTGTTGCCATATCTTAGCTATTGTAAATAATGCTGCAATGGACATATGGATGTATATGTGTGTTTTTTATTTACTGTTTTAGGTTTCTTCAGGTAAATACCCAAAGTGGAATTGCTGGGTCCTTTTTTGCCTCTTATTTTGAAGTTTATTTTGCCTGGCATAAGATTACTATCCCATCTTTTGTTTGTTTGTTTGTTTTCAATTTTCATTAAATATTTTTTATCCCTTTACTTTCAGTCTGTGTATGTCTTTCTATCTGATGTGAGTCTCTTGTAGGAAGCATGTGTAGAGGTCTTGTTTTTTTATCCTTTCAGCCTCCATATGCCTTTTGTTTGTAGCATTTAATTAACTTGCATTTAAAGTAATTGTTGATAGATATGTATTAATTGCCATTTTATAAATATATAAATATATATATTTCTTATTCTTATTCTTATTCTTATTCTTATTCTAAAAAAAGATTCTTTAGCATTTCTTATAACTTGTCTGGGAAGCTCTTCATCTGTCCTTCAGTTCTAAATGATAGCTTTGCTGAGTGGAAGTAATCTTGGTTGTAGGACCTTGCTTTTTATCACTTTGATTATTTCTTGCCAATCTCTTGAGGCCTGCAAAGTTTCTGTTAAGAAATGAGCTGATAATATTTGGGGAGCTCCCTTGTAGACAAATAACTGCTTTTTTCATGCTGCTTTTAATATTTTGTCTTTGTTTTTAACCTTTGGACTTTTAATTATGATATATCTTGGTGTGGGCCTCTCTGGGTTCATCTTGTTTGGGACCCTCTGCACTTCCAGGACTTGTGTGTCCATTTTCTTCATCAGGTTAGGAAAGTTTTCCACATTTTTTTTTTCATATAGGCTTTTAACTCCTTGATCTCTCTCTTCTCCTTCTGGCACCCCCATGATGCAAATGTTGGTACACTTAAAGTTGTCCCAGAGGCTCCTAATTTTATCCTCATTTTTTTGGATTTTTTTTTCTTTTTGCTGTTCTGATTGGGTGATTTTTGTTTTCTTATATTCCAAATTACTGATTTGATTCTCAGCTTCCTCTACTCTATTGTTGATTCCCTGTAAATTATTCTTCATTTTAGTTAGTGTATCCTTCATTTCTGAATGGTTCTTTTTTCTGGCTTCCATGTTCTTTTTTATAGTTTCTATGTTCTTTTTTATACATGTTAATATAAAAAACCATTGAAACCTAAAAATAATTTTTTGTGAGTTTATTTGAGCCAAACTGTCAACATATGCCAGGAAGCAAAGTCTCAACAAATTGAAATAATGCTCTGGAGAATGGTGGGTTATATCTATATTTATACACTAGTGGCCCACTGCATGAAATTTGTGCACGGGGGGGTGGGGTGGTTCCCTCAGCCCAGCCTGTACCTTCTCCAATCGGACATCCCTCTTGCAATCTGGTACTGCTGGCTCCTAACCGCTCACCTGCCTGCCAGCCTGATCTCCCTAACTGCTCTCCCCTACCAGCCTGATTGCCCCTAACTGCCTCTACCTCAGCCCTGCCACCATGGCTTTGTCTGAAAGGATGTCCGGAAAGTTGTCCGGAAGTTGTTCAGCTAATTAGCATATTACCCTTTTATTATATAGATTGATTTTAGAGAGGGAGGGAGATAGAAACATCAATGATGAGAGAGAATCATTGATTGGCTGCCTCCTGCATGCCCCACAGTGGGGATCAAGCCCAAAACCCAGGCATGTGCCCTGACCAGGAATTGAACTCCAGGCCCTTCAGTCCTCAGGCGGAGGCTTTATTCACTGAGCAACACCAGCCATGGCTACACTTTCCCTTTCCGCTGGGACGTGTTCTGTTTGCTGGAGCTGAAACACTGAAGCTGTCTCACTGGGCAGAGTGGGGTGCACTGGGCAGCTCAGGGCAGAGTGGGGTGCAATGGGTTGGAGCAGGTGGAGCCCCCTGAAAGCTGGAGAGGGGCCTTGTTTAACAGCCAGACTGTTTCATGGCTGTGCTGCCTCGCAGTTGAATGGCCACACTGTTGGGCTGTGCTACTGTCAGTGGGAGTTTACACAACTGAACTGTCTGCACGGATAGCTTCCTCCTCATCACACCCCCAAGCTGGGGGTTCCTCTTAGGGTTGAAGTGACACCGACCACCCTTGGTTGGTAGCCCAATCGGCCACCTTGGAAAGAGAAGTGGGGAATCCTGATTTTATGTGAACGCTCCAAATTTCTTAACTTGGCAACTAATGCAAACTTCAGATGTTTGGACCAAACCAGAGAGGTGGTCAGGCCTGGTGTCCAGGCCACTGGGTGACACTGTGCTCAGCCCAGTTGTAAAGGGACCCTAGGCGTCTGGGCAGGTGAAGGTGTTGGAGGCACGCTTGGGTAATTCCGATGTCATCCCACATGTTGTTTTTTTTTCCCCACTGATCACAATTTATTATAATCTGTTGGCAGCATAGATAGATATTAGTTACCAGAACTATGTCTTCATAGAAGTGGTCAGAGAAAGATCAATATCACATGATCTCACTCATTTGTGGATTATAATGAACAACATAAACCGATGAACAAAAATAGATCTAGAGACAGAGAAGCATCAATCAGATACTCAAACCTCAGAGGGAAGGCAGGGGAGGGTGTGGCTAAGGGGGACAGGTCAACCAAAGGACTTGTATGCATGCATATAAGCATAACCAATGGATACAGACACGGGGATTGAGGGCATGAGTGGGGGAGGGATGGGGGGACAATGGGAGGATAAGGATACATTTGTAATACCTTAATCAATAAAGAAAAAAAAAAAGAAGTGGACAGTATGTCGCCATTCTACTGGGAACTGTGTGCACTTAATCATCAGCATGATCTTTCACTTTTTGTTTGTTTGTTAATGAAAATAAGCCTTATTACATCATCAAGTACTAAATACATACAAAGATGCAAACAGTATTAGTCACTTTCTTCCAGATGTTTGGATCCACTGATGGGAAAGGCGGAACTGAAATCTACATACATCCTTAGGGGAAATTTCATGGGTCCTTGTCAGGGAGGTTCAATAAGTTGCTCTTTCTTCTGTATTTATAACAAGTGCACTTTAAAGATTGACTTCAAAGTACTAATAGTCATGCAAATGTTTAAGCAAAAAAAAAAAGTTACATTGAGCAGAATTTATACTGTGTGGCGAACGGGCACTGGCTACTAAAGTGCTGCCTCAGGACTGACTGAAACAAACCCTCAGAATTGGATCAGCTCAGAAGAGAAGCATAAAGAACATGTGAGTAACAGAAATGTATCCAGAAGAGAAACACCGTTATATTGGAGGCCAACTATGGTTTGCTGTGATAGGTAACTGACGTGCATCATGTAAATCAATGCTTTTAAAAAAAACAACACTAAATGCCCTGGGTAGTTCCTATCTAATATGTAAACCTAATAACTGCAAAAATCTCTTCTCCATCTCAGGGATGGGAGGTTCAGAGCCTGACGAACCACCACGGGAGGGGCACGGGAAGGGAGAAAACAAGCTGTTACCATTTTGAAACCAAGTTTCATCTGAAAGGGGTGGGGGGGCGGGGGGGAGGCAATGAGCTGTCACTTCTTGGAAGAAGATGGAAAGCCTTTCCCACTGACTCGGAGGCTAGGACCTGGTGTTCCGCACCGTCTACACCAAGCACTCCCCAACCAGCCCTCTCGTATGGATGATGCCTTGTTTCAGTCTCTCCATCGCACTCTTGCTGCCCAGTACGTGGGTCGGATCTCCTTCCCCAGATCTTTGATGATGGCCAGCAGCTCAGCATATTTGCTCTGGGGCACCTGGCTGTTCCCTGTTCCCTGCGTGTAGCCTAGAGATGGTGGTCCGTAGTCACTCAGCAGCTGGCAGTACTGGGAGGACATCGCCATGTTGGTGGAAGGCGGGTGGACGCTCCCAGCAGCATTGAGGGAGGCGGCGGGCATGTACACGGTCAAGTTCGGTTTGTAAGACATCCCCCCTGGGCAGTGGGGCGCAGCAGGGCCTGTCTGCGAGGCCAGACGGCAGCGAGGCAGGCCCAGTGTCCGTGCGCCCACTGAGCTCCTGTGCACTTTTTGTTGTTGACAGCTCAGGCCGCACCAGCAAATAATGGCTGTCCCTCACCCTGACACTGCCACAGTATCATGATCTTTCAGTTTCTTGATGTTCTGCTGTGGCGCTCAGTTTCTTTCAGCAGATGCTCAATCTCCTTTTTATGATGAGTGATCTCTTCTTCATGTTGTTTCTTCAAGGTTACCAGCTGTTCTTTAGTCCCTTCTCAGAAGTATCATTCCTCTTCAGCCTTCTCTTTTTAAGCGAAGGTCTCACCGGCTTCCCTGATCGAGCCTGCCTCAGAGCTGAAATGAGCTGACTGCAGCCAAAGCCTCCTGCTTGTATGGCCCTCACTCCCCACACTCTGAGCCACAGCCATGCCACCAACTCTGAGACTGCCATGGTTGTCAGTGCCGAGTAGCTCTGGACCACCCCATTTGGTTTTAAACACAAACCTGCCTTGGACAGGCCTTGAAGGTTTTTTTTCCTTCTGTCTGCTCACATTCAAGTGCTGGCAGCGCTGGTCCATTGGTGACTGGCCTGTCCTCTTGAGATTGACCCTGCAGGACTACTAAGGGAGCCAGTCCCCAGTTCTGCCCTGCCCCCAATGCTGTGTACAACCTCCTCCTGTTCCATTGTGACCTGTTACTGCGTCCAGGCCTAATTAGCATATTTCCTCTCTCTCTCTCTCTCTCTCTCTCTCTCTCTCTATATATATATATATATATATATATATATATATATATATATATATATATATATTGCAATCAAAGGATGGGACACAGATGGGTTACATGAAATCCATTGGTGATAGACTAGAGAGGCAGGAGAAAGCAAAGTGGGAAAATCCTGGGATTGGATAAGAAGTAAAATGATAGACACATACTTAGGTGGGTACAGGAACAATTAACATGATAATAATGAAGGAATTTGTGGTATCTGTCCTGGTGCCCAGCACATTAAGTTGTGCCCCAAGGGGTCGAGAAAAAAAGGAAAGTTACAAGTTACCTAGACATTTCAAGGGTATGTTATTATAGATGCAAAAAGACAGATAGGCTCAGTTAAGGTAAAGGTTGACCTTGTCAGTGAAAATAGCAGCCTAGGATGTAACTACCCACCATAACAGCTTTTAGTTAAAGTTTAATTTCAGACCATCATTTGTGGTTACTTTAGGTCTCTGAGTTAGCAAGACCGACATGCAGGCCTTCCCTGAGCTTATCGGGTTAGCATGTGGCCCCTTTCATCCACGTACTGTTGAAGTTCTTTCTATATTCAATTATTCTTCATTGAACATCTTTTTAACCAGTATTTTAAACTCTGCATCTAGTTTGTTTAGTTATTTTTCTGGAGTTTTGTTCTATTCTTTCAGCTGGGACATGTTTCTTTGTCCCCTCATTTTGGCTGCCTCCCTGTATCTGCTGCTATGTATTAAGTAGAGATGCTTTTACCTCCCAGATTTTGTAGAGTGGCCTTATGTAGCAGGTCTTGTATAGTCCAGTGGCCCAGCCTTCCTGATCACCCAAGCTGGCCACTTCAGGTGTGGGCTGTGTGGGCTGTGTACACCATCATGTTGTAGTTGAGACTTGATTGCTGCTGGCTCCTTATTGGGAGGGATTTACCCCCAAGCTAACTGGCTATAAGGTTTGGCTGCACCACTGTGGAGTATCAGTTGTACAGGGACCTACTCTATGGAACAAGACTTACTTCAGTGGGGATCTGGTGCCTACTGAGTCTGCCCCTTGAGTTTGTCCCTTGGAGGAGGTTGGGTGGTGCTTGACATAGTGTGAAACTATATTCTGGGTGCACTGTCTCTGAGGCCTCCAGGGAGGTACAGGTCAAGGCAGTCACCATCTGTATCCTGATTTAGAGTCACCCAGAATGAGCTGCAAAGTGATCTGCAGATAGTTGCTACTTAGGCTGGGCTTTGAGGTGCCCAGGAGAGACCAAGCCAGGAATCAAGGCTGGCTGTCACTAGTGCCAGGTGCCACTTAGCAAGAGGTATGTGGCATGCTGAAGCCAGATGCTGACTGATTGAGAGATTTTAGAAAAGTTCAAAGTATGAGCCAAGGCAGGCCATTTGCATTAAAAAGCCACTGGAAACAGCATGGGTGAGCCTATAAGGTGGATAGGGCAGGGTCTCAGACAAACACAGGGAGTGAATAGTGACAGCCAGGTTGATGGAGTCTCAAATATGGTGCCAACCTGCCAATTTAGTGAGGGCAGGGCCCAGAGAAGAAATAATGGCCTCTCCCAGCATCTCTATCTGGGAGAAAGCATCCCCTTCAGCTCTTCCCCTGATGCCAAACAACTCAGTTCCATCTCGTGTGTTGCTAGTGCCTAGCACTGGAACACAGAGGGAGTGAATCCAAGTAAGTCCAAGTGTGGGCCCTTTAAGAGGAATTGCCTGGGACTTCACAGCCTTCCATTTTATGCAGCCACAATCCCTGCTGGTTTTTATTGCCAAAAGCTATGGTACTTATTTTCCTGGCATTGGAACCTTGGGCTGGGAAGTCTGTTTGGGGGCTAGAACCCCTCATTCCTCAGGTATATTTCCACAGCTGAGATATCCCTTCCAATTTTTATCTTCTACATTCGTGTTTTGGCCCAGTCTGTTGGAATCTCCACCTCTCCTACCAGTTTTAATGTGGCTTCTTTAGTTGTAGGACTTTTTATTTAACTATTTTAAAAAATTAAATCTTTAATTTTCTTTGTTTTTCCATATAAATTTGAGAATAATTTTGTCTAATATTTCAAAATAAATCTTGCCAGAATTTTGATAAGAATCGTGTTAAAACTATAAATCAATTTGGGAGAAGTGACATTTTAATTATGTTGAACCTTCCAATACACGAACATAGAAGATTTACTTATTTAGGTCATCTTTGATTTCTTTCATCAGCATTTTATAATTTTCCACATAGGATTTTATTAACTGCATATCTAAGTATCTCATTTTCTTTGGAGCTGATATAATATTGGGTTTAAATTTTGTTTTTGCATGATCACTGTTAGTTAGTACATAGACATCCAATTGATTTTTGTGTGCTTACTTATAATATTTATACTGAAAATAAAGCTAGCAAATGCTTCTTTTTTCATGATGATGACTATTTTCAATATAGTTTCTGAGAAAATACGCTTTTATTTTTGAACAACTGGTTCATACTAAAACTTTTAGAGAGAGGTATGTGTGTATATTTGAGATTGAGGAATATATCTCAGAGAAGCCATACTGTTTTGGACAAGGTATTTGCAAACCCTGGTTGCTTGCTATATATTATTTTTAAACAAATTTCCCTTTTATAATTATAGACATTTTTAAGTACCATTGAATATATATATGTATATATATATATGATATTTAACTTTCTATGCTGTTTTTAAGCAGAAAATTCTTTCTGAAGTTAACAAATCTTTTGAAGTAAAATAGTCATAACTGTACATATACAGTTAAACAAATATATGGATTTAACTTGCAAAATAGCTCCATGGTAAAAATATATTTTGACTTTTGTTTTCTAAACCAGCTTAGAAGTGAATAATGTTTAAATTCTATTTTCAATTTTCTGGGAAGAATATAGCCAAAACATATAAAAGGAAATTAAATGTACCCAACAAGTATCTCACCTGTGGGTGGTGGAATGTCTTGTTGTATTGCTCTACTCATTAACACTTTTTAGTTGATTAAGTCATCATTATTTTAAACTGCTTTTAAATGTGCTTAACACCTTCACATTCAAAGAAAAAAAATCAAGATTTACCATAAAAAGCAACTTTATGAGGTAACTTACAAATGATTAGCAATCTCCCAAAAAGGAAATGCAGAACAGTAGGAGGAAAGGTTGATAATATAGATCTCAACTATATCTGGGACCCTGGCCATATCAACACTAATAAAAGAGAAAAATGGTAATTGGCGTATGAGCTACCCTTCTCATTGGCTAATCAGGGCTATATGCAAATTAACTGCCAACTAAGATTGGCAGTTAACTGCCAACAAGATGGCGGTTAATTTGCATATGTAGGCACAATGCAGGGAGGCGAAAGGGAAAGCAGAAAGAAGCCCCCTGCCACTGATAGTGATTGGAAACCCAGGGGGGAGCTAAGAGCTGGGGGACAGGGCAAAGGCAGCCCTGGGGCCGCCTTTGCCCTGCCCCCCAGCCATGATCGGAGAATCAGGTGCCTTTTCCGCCCTGGCCAGTGATAGCAGGAAGTAGGGGTGGAGCCAGCGTTGGGAACTGGGCACGGTCGAAGCTGGCAGTCCCAGGAGCTAGGGGCCCCTTGCCTGGGCCTAAAGCGAAGCCCACGATCGCGGGGCCGCTGCAGCTGTGGGTCCCCGCTGCCTGGGCCAGGCGCCTCAGCCAGAGGCATCCTGCAGGGGCAGGGGCGGAGCCCGCGCAATCGCGGCCCCCTCCCCCCCACCCGCCACTGCAGGTCCCCACTGCCTGGGCCGGACGCCTAGGCCAGAGGCGTCAGGCCTGGGCAAGAGGCCGATCCTGTGATTGGAGGGTGATGGGGGTCAATGCCTGAGGGCTCCCAGTATGTGAGAGGGGGCAGACTGGGCTGAGGGACACTCCCCCCCACACACCCAGTGCACGAATTGTGTGCACCGGGCCCCTAGTAACCATATATTTGTAAATCATTATGTTGTCCAAAATTATTTTTTATCTTTTAATATTTTTAATTGAAATAAATCAATTTGCTAGTGCTCTTAAAACACCTTTGTTCTTTCTTATTGTTTAAAATATTACATATGTCTCCTTTTTCCCCGATTGCCCCCCCCCCACCACTCCCATCCTTCAGGACAAGCCCCCACCGCCCCAGTGTCTGTGTCCATTGGTTATGCTAATATACATGCATACAAGTCCTTTGGTTGATCTCTACCCCCCCAACCCCCCGGCTTCTCTCTGAGATTGGATACTGATTTGATTCTCAGCTTCATCTACTGAGTAGATTCTACTCTATTGCTGATTCCCTGTAAATTATTCTTCATTTCAGTTAGTGTATCCTTCATTTCTGAATGGTTCATTTTTCTGGCTTCCATGTTTATTTTTATGGTTTCTAAAAACAATAAAACAGAAGTTTTAGAAAAGCTTTTAGTTTTTGTCTGGAGTTAGATGGTCTATTCAGTGTTACCTTGCCTCTGGAACTGTTTCTGTTCACCAGTTTATGTTGTTCATTATATCCTATGTATAAGTGAGATTATGTAATATTTATCTTTCCCAAACTGCCCAATTTCTCTTAGCATAATGCTCTCGGGTTCCACCCATGCTGTTGCAAATAGTAAAAGTTCCTTCTTCTTCATAGCAGCTTAGTTTTCCATTGTGTAGATGTACCATAGGCTTTTAATCCACTCATCTGCTAATGGGCACTTAGGCTGTTTCTAAAAATAAACTATTGTAAATTGTGCTGCTATGAACATAGGGGTGCATATATCTTTTCTGTTCGGCGTTTCTGTTTTCTTGGGATATATTCCTGGAAGTGGGATCACTGGGTCAAATGGGAGTTCCATTTTTAACTTTTTGAGGAAACTCCATGCTGTTTTCCACAATGGCTGCACCAGTCTGCATTCCCACCAGCAGTGCATGAGGGTTCCTTTTTCTCCACATCCTCTCCAGCACTTGTCATTTATTGATTTGTTGATGATAGCTATTCTGACAGGTGTCAGATGGTATCGCATTGTTGTTTTGATTAGCATCTCTCGGCTGATTAGTGACTTTGAGCATGTTTTCATATGACTCAGCCTTCTGTATGTCCTCTTGCAAAAAGACTCTATTTAGGTCCTTTGTGCATTTTTTGATTGGATTGTTTATCTTCCTTTTGTTAAGTTGTTCCCTGTGAATTTTGGAGATTAAATCCTTATCTGAGATAGCATTGGCAAATATGTTCTCCCATGCAGTGGGCTTTCTTGATGTTTTGTTGATGGTTTCTTTTGCTGTGCAGAAGCTTTTTATTTTGATGTAGTCCCATTTGTTTATTTTCTCCTTAGTTTCCTTTGCCCTAAGAGCTGTATCAGTAAAGATATTGCTATGACATATGTCTGATATTTTGCTGTCTATGGAGTCTTCTAAGATTTTTATTGTTTTTCCTCTTACATTTAAGTCCTTTACCCATTTTGAGTTTATTTTTGTGTATGGTGTAAGTTGGTGATCTAGTTTCATTGTTTTGCATGTATCTGACTAATTTTCCCAGCAAAATAATTGAAGAGACTCTATTGACTCCAGTGTATGCTTTTGCCTCCTTTGCCAAATATTAATTAAGTATAATGGCTTGGGTCTATTTCTCGGTTCTCTGTTCTGTTCCATTGGTCTATATGTCTGTTCTTGTGTCAGTACCAGGCAGTTTTGAGACCTGTGGCTTTGTAATATAGCCTGATATCTGGTATTGTGACCCCTCCAACTTTATTCTTCTTTCTCAGGATTGCTGTGGTTATTTGGGGTCTTTTTTATTCCAGATGAATTTTTGGAGTGTTTGTTAGGTCTCTGAAATATGCTGTTGGTATTTTCATGGGGATTGTATTTAATCTATAAATTGCTTTGGGTAGTATGGACATTATAATGATGTTGATTCTACCAACCCATGAACACAGTATGTTCTTCCATTTCTTTTTATCTTCCTCTGTCTCTTTTTTCATTGTCCTGCAGTTTTCCAAGTACAGGTCTCTTACCTACTTTGTTAAGTTTATTCCCAGGTATCTTAATTTTTTTGTTGCAATGGTAAATGAGATTGTGTTTTTAGTTGCTCCTTCTGTAAGTTCACTATTGATGTATAAGAAAGCCATAGATTTCTGGGTGTTAAGTTTGTATCCTGCTACATTGCTCAACTCATTTATTAAGTCTATTGGTTTTTTTGTGGAGTCTTTAGGGCTTTCCTATGTACAATATCATGTCATTTGTGGATAATGACAGTTTTACTTCTTCTTTTCCAATTTGTATGCCTTTTATTTCTTCTTTTTGTCTTATCACTATGGCTAGCACTTCCAATACTATGTCCAACAGGGGTGGTGAAAGTGGGCATCCCTGTCTTGTTCTTGTTCTTAGGGGAAATGCTTTTAGTTTTTGCCCATTGAGTATGAAGTTGGCTGTAGGTTTGTCATTTAAGGCTTTTATTATGTTAAGGTATGATCCCTCCATTCCCACGTTGCTGAAAGTTTTTATCAAGAAAAGGTGTTGGATTTTGTCAAATTCTTTTTCTGCATTAATTAATAAGATTATATGATTTTTATCTCTCAAATTGTTTATGTGATGTATCATATTTATTGTTTTGTAGATAGTGTACCATCCTTGGATATCTAGAATAAATCCCACTTGGTCATGGTGTATGATCTTTCTAATGTAATGCTGGATCCAATATGTTGAGCATCTTAGCATCTATGTTCATCAAGGATTTTGGCCTGTAGTTCTCTTTCTTTGTGGTGTCTTTATCTAGTTTTGGAATTAGCGTAATGCTAGCTTCATAGAAAAAGCTCAGAAGTGTGCCTTTCTCTTGAACTTTTGGATTAGTCTGAGAAGAATATGTTTTAGTTCTTTTTTGAATGTTTGATAGAACTACCCTGTAAAGCCATCTGGAAGATAGATTTATTTATTTATTTATTTATTTATTTATTTATTTATTTATTGTTTAAAGTATTGCAATTAGTAGTATATATGTCTCCTTTTATTCCCAATTGCCCTTCCCCTAACTTCCCCTACCCCCCTCACATGCTCTCCCCCCACCCACCCAGTGGCTTGCATCCATTGGTTATGCTTATATGTGTGCATACAAGTCCTTTGGTTGATCTCTTGCCTCCCCGCCACAACCATCCCCAGCCTTCCCATTGTAATTTGACAGTCTTTTCGATGCTTCTCTGCCTTTGTATTTATCTTTTTGTTCATCAGGGTATAATGTTCTTTATTATCCATAAATGAGTGAGATCATGTGGTATTTTTTCTTTCACTCACTGGCTTATTTCACTCAGCATAATGATCTCCAGTTCAATCCATGCTGCTGCAAATGGTAAGAATTCCTTCTTTTTTGTAGCAGCGTAGTATTCCATTGTGTAGATGTACCGTCGGTTTTTAATCCACTCATCTGCTGATGGACACTTAAACTGTTTCTAAATCTGAACTATTGTAAATTGTGCTGCTATGAACATAGGGGTGCATATATCCTTTCTGACTGGTGTTTCTGTTTTCTTGGGATATATTCCTAGAAATGGTATTACTGGGTCAAATGGGAGTTCCATTTTTAATTTTTTTGAGGAAACACCATACTGTTTTCCACAATGGCTGCACCAGTCTGCATTCCAACAAGCAGTGAAAGAGGGTTCCTTTTTCTCTGCATCCTTGCCAGCACCTGTCATTTGTTGATTTGTTGGTGATAGCCATCTGACAGGTGTGAGATGGTACCTCATTGTTGTTTTGATTTGCATCTCTAAGATGATTAGCAACTTTGAGCATGCTTTCATATGTCTTTTGGCTTTCTGAATGTCCTCTTTCAAAAAGTGTCTATTAGGTCCTTTGCACATTTTTTTTATTGATTTGTTTATCTCCTTTTATTAAGTTGTATGAGTTCTTTGTAAATGTTGGATATTAAACCCTTATCGAAGATAACATTGGTAAATATGTTCTCCCATGCAGTGGGCTTTTTGGTTGTTTTGTTGATGGTTTCTTTTGCTGTGCAGAAGCTTTTTATTTTGATGTAGTCCCACTTGTTTATTTTCTCCTTAGTCTCTCTTGGCCTAGGATCTGTGTCTGTAAATATATTGCTACAACATATGTCTGCAATTTTGCTGCCTATGGAGTCTTGTAGGATTTTTATTTTTTCATGTCTTACATTCAAGTCCTTTAGCCATTTTGAGTTTGTTTTTGTATATGGTGTAAGTTGGTGATCTAGTTTCATTTCTTTGCATGTATCTGACCAAATTTCTCAGCACCAATTATTAAAGATACTGTTTTGACTCCATTGTATGCTTTCGCCTCCTTTGTCAAATGTTAATTGAGTATAATGGCTTGGGTCAATTTCTGGGTTCTTTATTCTGTTCCAAGTGTTCCATATACATTTCTAGACAATTTCAAGGACTATCATTGTGAATTCTAAGAGTAATAAAAACATTTCCATATTGTTCTGAGCTCTATAAGCTTGAATTCTTAAGGATTTTAACTAGCATCTTTTAGAAAAACCAGGTCACTGAACCGGAATTATAAAAGTAATCAGAATAGTCGTCATTTCACAGCTGTTAGAACATGAATTTTCAGTTTATTTAAACTGTCTTTATATATTAAGGCTCCATTTACATGTATTTACAGTGATCCATATGCACTTCTAGACAATCCCATGCTCTTTTAGTGAGAATTCTAATACTAATAACTACTTTTCTATAGTGTTCTGAGATCTATAAGCTTGAATTCTTCAGTATTTTAACTAGAATCCTTTAGAAAAGCCAATTCATTAAACCGGAATTATAAATGTAAACAGTACTCTCAACATTTCACAACTGTTTGAACGTGAGATTGCAGTGTATTTACACTCTCCTTTAGATATTACAGCTCCATTTACTTGAAATTCAAGTGTTCCATATACATGTTTAGAAAACTCCAGGGTCTATCAATGAGAATTCTAAAACTAATCACCATATTCCAATAGTTTATTGAGCTCTATCAGCTTGAATTCATAATGATTTTAACTAGAATGCTTTAGAAAAGCCAAGTCAATAAACCAGAATTATAAATGTAAACAGTATACTCATCATTTCACAGCTGTTTGAAGGTGAGTATTCAGTCTATTTACACTCTCCTTTGGATATTAAGACTCCATTTACATGTAATTCAACTGTTCCATATATATTTCTAGACAATTTCAGGGACTATCATTGTGAATTCTAAGACTAGCAACCACATTCCATAGTGTTCTGAGTTCTATTAGCTTGAATTCGTAAGTATTATAATTTGTTTCCTTTGGAAAAGGAGAGTCATTAAACCAGAATTATAAATGTAAACAGTATACTCATTTCATAGCTGTTTGAACCTGAGTTTTCAGTGTATTCACACTGTGTTTAGATATTAATTCTCCATTTACTTGTAATTCAAGTGTTACATATACATTTCTAGAAAATTCCAGGGTGTATCATTGTGAATTCTAAGACTAATAACCACATTCCCATAGTGTTCTGTGCTCTATAAGCTTGAATTCTTAAGTATTTTAACTAGAATTCTTTAGAAAAACCAAGTCTTTGAACCGGAATTATAAATGTAAACAGTACACTCATCATTTTACCTGTGTTTGAAGGAGAATTCTTATTGTTTTAGTACTGTCCTCCAGATATTAATGCTCCATTTACTAGTAATTCAAGTGTTCCTTATACATTTCTAGACAATTCCAGGCTTTAATTTTGTGAATTCTAATACTAATAACCATGCTCCCATAGTATTCTGAGCTCTTTAAGCTTGAATTCTTAAGTATTTTACGTAGTTGCCTGTAGAAAAGCCAATTCATTAAACCGGAATTATAAATTTAAACAGTATAGTTGTCATTTCACATATGTTTGAACCTGAGTTTTCAGTGTATTTACACTGCAATATAGATATTAAGGCTCCATTTACCTGTAACTCAAATATTCCATAGATGTTTCTAGACTATTTGAGTGACTATCATTGTGAATCCTAAGGCTAATAAACACTTTCCCAAATTGTTCTGAGCTCTATAAGCATGAATTCGTAAGTATTATAATTTGTTTCCTTTAGAAAAGCCAATTCATTAAACTCGAATTAAAAATGTAAACAGTATACTCGTCATTTCCCAGTTGTATGAACGTGAGTTTTCAGTTTATTTAAACTGCACTTTAGATATTAAAGCTCCATTTACTTGTAATTCAAGGGTTCCATATACACATCTAGACAATTTCATGCACTATTATAGAGAATTCTAATACTAATAACCACATTCCCATTGTATTCTGAGCTCTATAAGCTTGAATTCTTCAAGATTCTGACTAGGATCCATTAGAAAAGCCGATTCATTAAACTGTAATTATAAATGTATACAGTATACACGTCATTTCACAGCTGTATGAATGTGAGTTTTCAGTGTATTTACACTATCCTCTAGATATTACGGCTCCATTAACTTGTAATTCAAGTGTTCCATAGATATTTCTAGACAATTTCAGGGACTATCATTGTGAATTCTAAGACTAGCAACCACAATCCCATAGTGTCCTGAGTTCTATAAGCTTGAATTCATAAGTATTATAATTTGTTTCCTTTATACAAGCCAATTCATTAAACCAGAATTATAAATGTAAACAGTATTCCAGTCATTTCACAATGATTTGAACCTGAGTTTTCAGTGTATTTGCAGTGCACTATAGATATTAAGGCTCCATTTAATTGTAATTCAGGTGTTCCATAGACATTTCTACACAATTACAGGGACTATCATTGTGAATTCTAAGACTAATAAACATTTTCCCATATTGTTCTGAACTCTATAAGCTTGAATTCATAAGTATTATAATTTGTTTCCTTTAAAAGGAAATTCATTACACCGGAATTATAAATGTAAACAGTATACTCAACATTACACAGTTGTTTGAACCTGAGTTTTCAGTGTATTTACACTGTGTTTAGATATTAATTCTCCATTTACCTGTAATTCAAGTGTTCCATGTACATTTCTAGAAAATTCCAGGGACTATCTTTGTGAATTCTAAGACTAATAACCACAATCCCATAGTTTTCAGAGCTCTATCAGCTTGAATTCATAATGATTTTTACTAGAATCCTTTACTAAAGCCAAGTCGTTAAATCGGAATTAAAAATGTAAACAGTATACTCGTCCATTCATAACTATTTGAACCTGAGTTCTGAGTATATTTACAATCTCCTTTGGATATTAAGGCTCCATTTATTTGTAATTCAAGTGTTCCATAGACAATTCTAGACAATTACAGGGAATATCTTTGTGAATTCTATGACTAATAAAAACATTTCCATATTGTTCTGAGCTCTATAGGCTTGAATTTGTAAGTATTATAATGATTTTCCTTTAGAAAAGCCAATTCATTAAACCGGAATTATAAATGTAAACAGTATATTCATCATTTTACAGCTGTTTGAATATGAGCTTTCAGTGTATTTACACTGCCATTTTATTCTTTTTCTTTTTAATTAAATCTTTATTGTTCAGATTATTACATTTATTCCTCTTTCCCCCCCCCATAACTCCCCTCCTCCCAGTTCCCGCCCCACCCTCTGCCCTCACTCCCCACCCACTGTCCTCACCCATAGGTGCACGATTTTTGTCCAGTCTCTTCCCGCATCTCCCACACCCCTTTCCCCCCCAAGAATAGTCAGTCCATTCCCTTTCTATGTCCTTAATTCTATTATAATCACCAGTTCATTCTGTTCATCAGATTATTTATTCACTTGATTCTTAGATTCACTTGTTGATAGATGCATATTTGTTGTTCATAATTTGTATCTTTACCTTTTTCTTCTTCTTCCTCTTCTTAAGGGATACCTTTCAGCATTTCATATAATCCTGGTTTGGTGGTGATGAACTCCTTTAGCTTTTCCTTATCTGTGAAGCTCTTTATCTGACCTTCAATTCTGAATGATAGCTTTGCTGGATAAAGTAATCTTGGTTGTAGGTTCTTGGTATTCATCACTTTGAATATTTCTTGACACTCCCTTCTGGCCTGCAAAGTTTCTGTTGAGAAATCAGCTGACAGTCGTATGGGTATTCCCTTGTAGGTAACTGAGTTTCTTTCTCTTGCTGCTTTTAAGATTCTCTGTCTTTTGCTCTTGGCATTTTAATTATGATGTGTCTTGGTGGGGTCCTCTTTGGAGTCCTTTTGTTTGGGGTTCTCTGCGCTTCTTGGACCTGTAAGTCTATTTCTTTCACCAGGTAGGGGAAGTTTTCTGTAATTATTTCTTCAAATAGGTTTTCAATATCTTGCTCTCTCTCTTCTTCTGGCACCCCTATAATTCAGATGTTGGTGAGCTTGAAGCTGTCCCAGAGGCTCCTTACACTATCTTCGTATTTTCGGATTCGTTTTTCATTTTGCTTTTCCGGTTGGGTGTTTTTTGCTTCTTCGCATTTCAAATCTTTGACTTGATTCTTGTGCTCCTCTGGTCTGCTGTTGGGAGTCTGTATAGTATTCTTTATCTCAGTCGGTGTATGCTTAGTTTCTAGTTGGTTCTTTATCACAACATCAAGGGTCTCATTAGATTTCTCGAGGATCTCATTAAGTTTACCGGCGGCTTCTAGACAGTTCTTGAGAGACCTTAAAAGTGTGGTTCTGAACTCTATATCTTCCATTGACAATTTTGTCCTGTTTCTTTGTCTCCGCATTTTGTTATGCTTTCTTGGTGCACCCCCTAGTGGTCTTTGTGCGCAGTCTTGTAGTTAAGCCTTGATTGTTGTAGCTAATACTAGGGGGGATTTGACCTGCAGGCCAAGTGGCTGTGAGAATCAGCTGTGTCTGCAGTGAGAGAACTTCTGTCCTCTAGGGAGGTGCTAATCTGGCGCTTGCCTGAGGGTATCCGGCAAATGCCTTTGTGCAGGGCTTGGGCGGGGCGGGTGGGTCCCACGGGATCAACAGGGTGGGCCGGAGAGAGCAGTTATGGCTGCTCTCAGTCCTGTCCCCAGGGGCTCTGCCTCTCTGAGTCCCAGCAACCCCTGCAAACCTTGGAGAGAAAGCTGCACTCGCTCCGACCAAAGCCAGACAGTCCCGCTTCTCCCGTTTGAGTCAGGGTCCCTAAAGACTTGCCCGGATCTGGAGCTCAGAGTCTGTGACTCCCTCCAGATTGAAAACAACAACCGCGCCCTCAGCCACCAGCCCGCTCTGCATGCACTCCACACCTCAGTATTTGACTTCAGCACTGCGCCTCCTCTGAATGTCAGTATGCGTTTCTCTTTCCTCCTAGTTGTAGGACTTCCACTCAGCCAGCGTTCCTGTGGTTCTGGGTGATGTCCGTTCTGTCTTTTAGTTTCACTTTTGAAGTGGTTGTTCGAGGCAGCAAACTCCAGCGTTAACCTATGCCGCCATCTTGGTTCTCCTACACTGCCATTTTGATATTAAGGCTCTATTTACTTGTAAAACAAGTTTTCCATAGTCATATCCAGACAATTCCTGGGTGTATCATTGTGAACTGAAAGACTAATAACCAAAATCCTGTAATGTTCTGTGCTCTATAAGCTTGAATTTGTAAGTATTATAATTAGATTCCTTTAGAAAACCCAAGTCATTGAACCGGAATTATAAATGTAAACAGTATGCTCGTGATTTCACAGCTGTTTTAACGTGTGTTTTCAGTGTATTTATACTCTCCTTTAGATATTAAGAAAACATTTACTTGTAATTCAAGTGTTCCATAGGCATATATAGAAAATAACAGGGTCTATCTTTGTGAATTGTAAGAATAATAAGCAAATTCCCATAGTGTTCTGAGCTCTATAAGCTTGAATTCTTTAGATTTTAACTAGAATCCTTTAGAAAGACAAGTCATTGAACCGGAATTATAATTGTATACTATACACTCATCATTTCACTTGAGTTTGAAGGAGAATTCTGAATGTTTTAGTACTGTCCTTCAGATATTAAGGCTCCATTTATTTGTAATTCAATTGTTCCATATACATTTCTAGACAATGCCAGGCTTTATTTTTGTGAATTCTAATACTAATAACTACATTCCCATAGTATTCAGAGCTCTCTAAGCTTGAATTCTTAAGTATTTTAAATATATTCCTTTAGAAAAGCCAATTCATTAAACTAGAATTATAAATTTAAACAGTTGACTCGTCATTTCACAGCTGTTTGAACCTGAGTTTTCAGTGTATTTACACGGCAATATAGATATTAAGACTCCATTTACTTGTAATTCAAGTGTTCCATAGACATTTCTAGACTATTCCAGGGATTATCATTGTTGACCCTAAGGCTAATGAACACATTCCCATATTGTTCTGAGCTCTATAAGCATGAATTCGTATTTTAATTTGTTTCCTTTAAAAAATCCAATTCATTAAACTGGAATTATAAATGTAAGTAGTATCACTGTCATTTCTCAGCTGTATGAACCTGAGTTTTCAGGTTTTTTACACTGCCCTTTAGATATTAAGGATTCATTTACTTGTATTTCAAGGATTCTGTATACATTTCTAGACAATTCCACCGTATGTAATTGTGAACTCTAAGAATAATAACCACATTCCCCATAGGGTTCTGAGCTCTAGAAGCGTAAATTCTTAAGGATTTAACTAGACTCCATTCAAAAAGCAAAGTCCTTGAAGCAGAATTATAAATGTAAATAGTACACTCTTCATTTCACATGTGTTTCAAGGAGAATTCTCATTGTTTTAGCACTGTCTTTTAGATATTAAGGCTCCTTTTACTTGTAATTCAAGTGTTCCATATATATTTCTAAACAATTACAGGCTCTATTAGTGTGAATTCTAAGACTAATAACCACATTCCCATAGTTTCTGAGCTCTATCATCTTGAATTCATTAATATTTTAACTAGAATTTTTTTGAAAAGCCAAGTCCTTGAACCGGAATTATAAATGTTAGCAGTATACTCATCATTTCCCAGTTTGACGTAACTTTTCTGAATATTTACACTCACCTTTAGATATTAAGGCTCCATTTCTTTGTAATTCAAGTGTTCCATAGACATTTCTAGACAATTTCAAGGACTATCATTGTGAATTCTATGACTAATTAAAACACTTCTTTATTGTTCTCAGCTCTATAAACCTGAACTCATAAGTATTATAATTTTTTTCCTTTAGAAAAGCCAATTCATTAAACCGGAATTATAAAGGTAAACAGTATACTCGATATTTCCCAGCGGTTTGAACGTGAGTTTTCAGTGTATTTACTCTGCCCTTTAGATATTAAGGCTCCATTTACTTGTAATTCAACTGTTCAATAGACATATCTAGACAAGTCCAGGGTGTATCATTGTGAATTATAAGACTAATAAGCAAATTCCCATATCGTTCTGAGCTCTATAAACTTGAATTCCTAAGGTTTTAATGAGAATCCATTAGAAAAGACAAGTCATTGAACTGGAATTATAATTGTAAACAGTACACTCGACACTTCACATATGTTTGAAGGAGAATTCTCATTCTTTTAGTACTATCCTTAAGATCTTAAGGCTCCATTTACTAGTAAATCAAGTGTTCCATATACATTTCTAGACAATTCCAGGCTCTATTCTTGTCAACTCTAATACTACTAACCACATTCCCATAGTGTTCTGACCTCCATAACCTTGAATTCGTATTATATTTAGTTTCCTTTAGAAAATACAATTCATTAAACAGGAACTATAAATGTAAAGACTATACTCGTCATTTCCCAGCTGTTTGAACATGAGTTTTCAGTTTATTTGCACTCTCCTTTAGATATTAAAGCTCCATTTACTTGTAATTCATGTGTTCCATATGCACCTCTAGACAATTCCATGGTCTGTCATGGTGAAATGAAAGACTAACAACCAAATTTGCATAGGGCTCTGGGCTTCATAAGCTTGAATTCTTAAGGATTTTAACTAGAATACCTTAGAAAAGACATCTCATTGAACCGGAATTATAAATAGAAACAGTACACATGACATTTCACATGTGTTTGAAAAAGAATTCTCAATGTTTTAGTACTGTCCTTCAGATATTAAGGTTCCATTTATGTAATTCATGTGTTCCATATACACTTCTAGACAATTCCAGGCTCTATTTTTGTGAATTCTAATACTAATAACCACAAATCCATAGTTCTGAGCTCTATAAGCTTGAATTTGTAAGTATTATTATTTGTTTTCTTTAGGAAAGCCATTTCATCAAATCAGAAATATAAATGTAAACAGTATACTCGCCATTTCCCAGATGTTTGAACGTGAGATTTCAGTGTATTTGCACTCCAGATATTATGGCTCCATTTACTTGTAATTCAACTGTTCCATAGAAATTTTTACAGAGACTATCATTGTGAATTCTAAGACTAATAAACACATTCCCATACTGTCTTGAGTTTTATAAGCTTGATTTTGTAAGTAGTGTAATTTGTTTCCTTTAGAAAAGCTAATTCCTTAAACCAGAATTATAAATGTAAACAGTATACTCGACATTTTCCAGCGGTTTGAACGTGAGTTTTCAGTATATTTACACTGCCCTTTAGATATTAAGGCTCCAATTACTTGTAATTCAAATGTTCAGTAGACATATTTAGACAATTCCCGGGTGTGTCATTGTGAATTATAAGACTAATAAGCAAATTCCCATATTGTTCTTAGCTCTTTAAAGTTGAATTCTTAAAGATTTAAATGAGAATCCATTAGAAAAGACAAGTCATTGAACTGGAATTATAATTGTAAGCAGTATGCTCCACATTTCACATATGTTTGAAGGAGAATTCTAATTGTTTTAGTACTGTCCTTTAGATCTTAAGGCTCCATTTACTAGTAAATCAAGTGTTCCATATACATTTCTAGACAATTCCAGGCTCTATTCTTGTCAACTCTAATACTACTAACCACATTCCCATAGTGTTCTGACCTCTATAACCTTGAATTCGTATTATATTTAGTTTCCTTTAGAAAATACAATTCATTAAACGGGAATTATAAATGTAAAGACTATACTCATCATTTCCCAGCTGTTTGAACATGAGTTTTCAGTTTATTTGCACTCTCCTTTAGATATTAAAGCTCCATTTACTTGTAATTCATGTGTTCCATATGCACCTCTAGACAATTCCACGGTCCGTCATTGTGAAATGGAAGATTAACAACCAAATTTGCATAGGGTTATGAGCTTCATAAGCTTGAATTCTTAAGGATTTTAACTAGAATCCCTTAGAAAATAGAAGTCATTGAACCAGAATTATAAATGGAAACAGTACACATGTCATTTCACATGTGTTTGAAAAGAGTTCTCAATGTTTTAGTACTGTCCTTCAGATATTAAGGTTCCATTTATGTAATTCATGTGTTCCATATACACTTCTAGACAATTCTCGGCTCTATTTTTGTGAATTCCAATACTAATAACCACATTCCTATAGTGTTCTGAGCTCTATAATCTTGAATTATTTTTATATTTCGTTTCCTTTAGAAAATACAATTCATTTAACCAGAATTATAAATGTAAACTGTATACTCGCATTTCCCAGCTGTTTGAACGGGAGTTTTCTGTATATTTACTCTCTCCTTTAGATATTAAGGCTCCATTTACTTGTAATTCAACTGTTCCATAGACATTTCTAGACAATTTCAAGGACTATTGTTTTTAATTTTATGACTAATTAAAACATTTCATTATTGTTCTGAGCTCTATAAGCCTGAACTCGTAAGTACTATAATTTGTTTCCTTTAGAAAAGCCAATCCATTAAAAGAGAATTATAAATGTAAACAGTATACTAATTTCACAGCTGTTTGAACATGAGTTTTCAGTGTATTTACACTGCCCTTTAGATATTAAAGCTCCATTTACTTTCAATTCCAGTTTACCATATACATTTCTAGACATATCCAGGGTCTGTAATTGTTAATTCTAAGACAAATAACCACATTCCCATAGTTTTCTTAGCTCTAAAAACTTGACTTCTTCAGAACTTTACGTAGAATCCTTAGGAAAGACAACTCATTAAACCGGAATTATAAAGGTAAACAGTGTACTCATCATTTCAGTGGTGTTGAATGTGAGTTTTCAGTGTATTTACCCTCTCCTTTACATGTTATGGCTCCATTTAATTGTAATGCAAGTGTTCCATATACACTTCTAGACAATTCGAGGGTCTATCATTGTGAATTCTAACACTTATAACTACATTTCTATAGTGTTCAGAGATCTATAAGCTTGAATTCTTAAAGACCTTAACCAGAATCCTTTAGAAAAGCCAATTCTTTAAACCGGCTACTAAATGTAAAAAGTATACTCGTCATTTCACAGCTGTATCAACGTAAGTTTTCAATGTATTTGCACTCTCCTTTAGATATTACGGTTCCATTTACTTGTATTTCAAGCGTTTGATACACATTTCTAGACAATTCCAGGCTCTATTCTTGCAAATTCTAATACTAATAACCACATTCCAATAGTGATCTGAGCTCTATAATCTTGAATTCATATTTTCATTAGTTTCTTTTAGAAAATAAAATTCATTAAACCGGAATTATAAATGTAAACTGTATTGTCCTCATTTCCCTGCTGTTTGAACTTGAGGTTTCAGTGTATTTGTAATGTCCTTTAGATATTAATGCTCCATTAACTTGTATTGAAGTGTTCCATAGACATTTCCAAACAATTTCAGGGACTGTCATTGTGAATTCTAAGACTAATAAACACATTCCCATATTTTTCTGAGCTTTATGAGCTTTAATTCATAAGTATTAAAATCTGTTTCCATTAGAAAAGCCTATTCATTAAACCAGAATTATAAATGTAAACATTATACTCGTCATTTCCCAACTGTTTGTAAGTGAGTTCTCAGTGTAAATACAGTGCACTTTAGATATTAAAGCTCCATTTACTTGTAATTAAAGTGTTCCATATACACTTCTAGACAATTCCAGGGTCTATCATTGTGAATTATAACACAAATAACTACATTTCTATAGGGGTCTGAGCTCTATCAGGTTGAATTCTTAAGGATTTTATCTAGAATCCTTTAGAAAATCCAAGTCATTGAAGCAGAATTATAAATATAAACAGTATACTCTTCATTTCACAGCTGTTTGAACATGAGTTTTCAGTGTATTTAAGCTCTCCTTTGTATATTAAGGATCCATATATTTGTAATTCATGTTCCATATACACTTCTAGAAAATTCCAGTCTATCATTGTGAATGCTAACACTAATAACTACATTTTATAGTGTTCTGAGTGCTATAAGCTTGAATTCTTAAGGGTTTTAACTAGAATTTTTTAGAAAAGACAAGTCACTGAACCGGAATTATAAATGTAAACAGTTCATCCTTCATTTCACATGTGTTTGATAGAGACTTCTCATTGTTTTATTACTGTCAATCACATATTAAGGCTCCATTTGTGTAATTCACATGTTCCATATACACTTCTAGACAATTCCAGTCTCTATTATTGTGAATTATAATACTAATAACCACATTCCCATAGTGTTCTGAGCTCTATAAGCTTTAATTCCTAAGTATTATATTTTGTTTCCTTTAGAAAAGCCCATTCGTTAAACCGGAATTATAAATGTAACAGTATACTCGTCATTTCCCAGCCCTTTGAACGTGAGTCTTCAGTGTATTTACACAGCCCTTTAGATATTAAGGCTCAATTCACTTGTAATTCAAGTGTTCTATAGACATATCCAGATAATTCCAGGGTCTATCATTGTGAATTCAAAGACTAACAACCAAATTCCCACAGTGTATTGAGCTCTATTAGCTTGAATCCTTAAGGATTTTTACTAGAATCCATTAGAAAAGTCAAGTCATTGAACTGGAATTGTAATCATAAACAGTACACTCGTCATTTCACATATTTTTGAAGGAGAATTCTAATTGTTTTAGTACTGTCCTTCAGATCTTAAGGCTCCATTTACTTGTAAATCAAGTGTTCCGTATACACTTCTAGACAATTCCAAGGTCTATCACTGTGAATTCTAACATTAATACCTACATTTGTATAGTATTCTGAGCTCTATTAGCTTGAATTCTTAAGGAATTTCCTAGAATTCTTTAGAAAATCCAAGTCATTGAACCAGAATTATAAATGTAAACAGTACACTCTTCATTTCACATGTGTTTGAAGTAGAATTCTCATTGTTTTAGTACTGTCCTTCCGATATTAAGTCTCCATTTATGTAATTCAAGTGTTCCACATATACTTCTAGATTATTCCAGTCTCTATTATTGTGAATTATAATACTAATAACCACATTCCCATAGTGTTCTGAGCCCTATAAGCCTTAATTCAAAAGTAATATAATTTGTTTCTTTTTAAAGGACAATTCATTAAACCATAATTATAAATGTAAACAGTATACTCGGCATTTCCCAGCAGTGTAAATGTGAGATTTCAGTGTATTTACACTGCCCTTTAGATAATAAGACTCTAATTACTTGTAATTCAAATGTTCAGTAGACATCTTTAGACAATTCCAGGGGGTATCATTATGAATTATAAGACTAATAAGCAAATTCTCATATTGTTCTTAGTTCTTTAAAGTTGAATTCTTAAAGATTTAAACTAGAATCCATTAGAAAAGACAAGTCATTGAGCTGGAATTATAATTGTAAGCAGTACTGTCCACATTTCCCCTATGTTTAAAGGAGAATTTTAATTGTTTTAGTACTGTACTTCAGATCTTAAGGCTCCATTTTCTTGTAATTCAAGTGTTCCATGTAGATTTCTAGACAATTCCAGGCTCTATTCTTGTGAACTCTAATACTACTAACCACATTCCCATAGTGTTCTGAGCTCTATAAGCTTGAATTCTTAAGGATTTTCCTAGAATTATTGAGAAAATCCAAGTCATTGACCCAGAATTATAAATGTATACAGTAAACTCTTCATTTCACATGTGTTTGAAGGAGAAATCTAATTGTTTTAGTACTGTCCTTCAGATATTAAGACTCCATTTATGTAATTCAAGTGTTCCATATATACTTCTAGACTATTCCAGTCTCTATTATTGTGAATTATAATACTAATAACAACAGTCCCATAGTTTTCTGAGCTCTATAAGCTTTAATTGGTAAGTATTATAATTTGTTTTCTTTAGAAAAGCCAATACATTAAACTGGAATTTTAAATGTAAACAGTATACTCGTCATTACACAGCTGTTTGAACATGAGTTTTCAGTGTATTTACACTGCCCTTTAGATATTAAGGCTCCATTTACTTTTAATTCAAGTGTTCCATAGATATATATAGATAATTCCTGGGTCTATCATTGTGAATTCAAAGACTAAAAATCAAATTCCCATAGTGTTCTGAGCTCTATAAGCTTGAATTCTTACAGATTTTAAGTAGAATCCTTTAAAAAAAAAACAAGTGACTTAAATGGAATTATAAATATAAACAGTACACTCATCATTGCATATGTGTTTGAAAAAAAATTCTCATTGTTTAGTACTGTCCGTCAGATATTAAGGCTCCATTTATGTAATTCATCAGTTCCATATACACTTCTAGAGAATTCGAGGGTCTATTATTGTGAATTCTAATACTAATAACTACATTCCCATAGCGTTCTGAGCTGCATAAGCTTGCATTCATAAGTGTTTTAATTTGTTTCTTTTAAAAAGGGCAATTCATTAAACCGTAATTATATATGTAACGAGTAAACTCCGCATTTCCCATCAGATTGAACGTGAGATTTCAGTGTATTTACACTACCCTTTAGATATTAAGCCTCCATTCACTTGTATTCAAGTGTTCAATAGAAAAATTTAGACAATTCCGGGGTGTATCATTTTGAATTATAAGACTAATGAGCAAATTCCCATATTGTTCTTAGCTCATTAAAGTTGAATTCTTAAAGATTTTAATGAGAATCCATTAGAAAAGACAAGTCATTGAACTGGAATTATAATTGTAAACAGTACACTTGTCATTTCACATATGTTGAAGGAGAATTATAATTGTTTTAGTACTGTCCTTTAGATCTTAAGGCTCCATTTTCTTGTAATTCAAGTGTTCCATATACATTTCTAGACAATTCCAGGCTCTATTCTTGTCAACTCTAATACTACTAACCACATTCCCATAGTGTTCTGACCTCTATAACCTTGAATTCGTATTATATTTAGTTTCCTTTAGAAAATACAATTCATTAAACGGGAATTATAAATGTAAAGACTATACTCGTCATTTCCCAGCTGTTTGAACATGAGTTTTCAGTTTATTTGCACTCTCCTTTAGATATTAAAGCTCCATTTACTTGTAATTCATGTGTTACATATACACTTCTAGACAATTCCAGGGTCTGTCATTGTGAAATGGAAGATTAACAACCAAAGTTGCATAGGGTTATGAGCTTTGAGCTTGAATTCTTAAGGATTTTAACTAGAATCCCTTAGAAAAGACAAGTCATTGAACCGGAATTATAAATGCAAACAGTACACATGTTATTTCACATGCGTTTGAAAAAGAATTCTCAATGTTTTAGTACTGTCCTTAGGATATTAAGGTTCCATTTATGTAATTCATGTGTTCCATATACACTTCTAGACAATTCCAGGCTCTATTTTTGTGAATTCTAATACTAATAACCACAAATCCATAGTTCTGAGCTCTATAAGCTTGAATTCATAAGTATTATTATTTGTTTTTTTCAGAAAAGCCATTTCATTAAACCAGAAATATAAGTGTAAGCAGTACACTCGCCATTTCCCAGGTGTTTGAACATGAGTTTTCAGTGTATTTGCACTCTACTTCAGATATTAGGGCTCCATTTACTTGTAATTCAACTGTTCCATAGAAATTACTAGACAATTTCAGAGACTATCATTGTGAATTCTAAGACTAATAAACACATTCCCATACTGTCTTGAGCTCTATAAGCTTGAACTTGTAAGTATTATAATTTGTTTCCTTTAGAAAAGCCAATTCATTAAACCCGAATTATAAATGTAAACAGTATACTCATTTCATAGCTGTTTGAACCTGAGTTTTCAGTGTATTTACACTGCCCTTTAGATATTAAGGCTCCAATTACTTGTAATTCAAAGGTTCAGTAGACATATTTAGACAATTCCAGGGTGTATCATTCTGAATTATAAGACTAATAAGCAAACTCCCATATGTTCTTAGCTTTTTAAAGTTGAATTCTTAAAGATTTAAATGAGAATCCATTAGAAAAGACAAGTCATTGAGTTGGAATTATAATTGTAAGCAGTACGCTCCACATTTCACATATGCTTGAAGGACAATTCCCGGGTGTGTCATTGTGAATTATAAGACTAATAAGCAAATTCCCATATTGTTCTGAGCTTTATGAGCTTGAATTCATAAGTAGTATAATCTGTTTCCTTTAGAAACGCCAATTCATTAAACCGGAATTATAGATGTAAACAGTATACACGCCATTTCCCAGATGTTTGAATGTGAGTTGTCATAATATTTGCACTCCCCTTTAGATTTTAAATGTAAACAGTATACCCTTCATTTCACATGTGCTGAAGGAGAATTCTAATTGTTTTAGTACTGTCTTTCAGGTATTAAGGCTCCATTTATGTAATTCAAGTGTTCCATATACACTTTGAGACAATTCCAGGCTCTATTAGTTGAATTCTAATACTAATAACCATATTCCCATAGTGTTTCCTATATATTCTATACAATTCCAGTCTTTATTATTGTGAATTCTAATATTAATAACCACATTCCCGTAGGGTTCTGAGCTCTATAAGCTTGAATTCATATTATAATTAGTTTCCTTTAGAAAATACAATTCATTAAAATGGAATGATAAATGAAAACTGTATACTCGTCATTTCCTAGCTTTTTTAACGTGAGTTTTCAGTGTATTTGCACTCTCCTTTAGATATTCTGGCTCCATTTACTTGTAATTCAATTGTTCCATAGACATATCTAGACAATTTCAGGACTATCATTGTGAATACTAACAATAATAAACACATTCCCATATTGTTCTGAGCTCTAAACTCTTGAATTATTAAGTATTATAATTCATTTCCTATATTTTTAAGGATTTTAACCAGCATCCTTTAGAAAAGACAAATCATTTAACCGGATTTATAATTGTAAACAGTACACTTATCTTTTCACATGTATTTGAAGGAGAATTATCATTGTTTATGTACTGTCCTTGATATATTAAGGCTCCATTTACTTTCATTTACTTGTAATTCAAGAGTTCCATATATATTTCTAGACAATTCGAGGCTCTATTCTTGCAAATTCTAATACTAATAACCACATTCCCATAGTGTTCTGAGCTCTGGAAGCTTGAATCCATATGTATTATAATTAGTTTCCTTTAGAAAAGCCAACTCATTGAACCGGAAGTATAAATGTTAACAGTATACTCGTCATTTCACACCTATTTGAAAGTGAGTTTTCAGTGTATTTACACTCTCCTTTAGATGTTAAGGCTCCATTTACTTGTAATTCAAGTGTTCCATAGACATATCTAGAAAATAACAGGGTCTATCATTGTGAATTCTAAGATTAATAACCAAATTCCCATAGTGTTTTGAATTCTATAAGCTTGAATTCATAAGGATTTGAACTAGCATCCTTTAGAAAAGACAACTCATTGAACCAGAATTATCTATGTAAACAGTACACTCGTAATTTCACATGTGTTTGAAGGAGAATTCTCATTGTTTTAGAACTGTCCTTCAGATATTAAGGCTCCATTTATGTAATTCAAGTGTTCCATATACACTTTGAGACAATTCCAGGCTCTATTAGTGTGAATTCTAATACTAATAACCACATTCCCATAGTATTCTGAGCTCTATAAGCTTGAATTCATGTGTTATAATTTGTTTTCTTTAGAAAAGCCAATTCATTAAACCAGAATTATAAATGTAAAAATTATACTCATCATATCCCAGCTGTTTGAACGTGATTTATCAGTGTATTTACACTCTACTTTAGATATTACTGTTCCATTTACTTTTAATTCAAGTGTTCTGTGGACATATCTAGACAATTTCAGGGGCTATCATTTTGAATTCGAACACTAATAAACACATTCCTATATTGTCTGAGCGCTAAAATCTTGAATTCTTAAGTATTATAGTTCGTTTTGCCTTAGAAAATACAAATCATTGAACCAGAATTACAAATGTAAACAGTATACTTGTTCATTTTACAGCGGTTTCAAAGTGAGTTTTCAGTGTATTTACACTCTCTTTTAGATATTAAGGCTCCATTTACCTGTAATTAATGTGTTCTATAGACATATCTAGACAATTCGAGGGTCTGTCATAGTGAATTCTAAGACTAATACCAAAATTCTCATAGAGTTCTGAGCTCTATAAGCTTGAATTCTTAAGGATTTTAAATAGAATCCTTTAGAAAAGATAGAACATTGAACCAGGATTTTAAATGTAAACAGTACACTCATCATTTCACATGTGTTGAAGGAGATTACTCATTGTATTAGTACTGTACCTAAGATATTAAGGCTCCAATTTACTTGTAATTCATGTGTTTGATATACACTTCTATACAATTCCAGTCTCTATTATTGTGAATTCTAATACTAATAACCACATTCCCATAGTGTTCTGAGCTCTATATTCTTGAATTCATATTATCATCATGTTCTTTAGAAAATACAATTCATTAAACCTGAATGATAAATGTAAACAGTATACCCATCATTTCCCAGCTGTTTGAACGTGAGTTTTCAGTGTATTTGCAATCTCATTTTGATATCCGGCTCCATTTACTTGCAGTTCAAGTGTTCCATAGATATATCTAGACAATTTCAGGGCTATCATTGTGAATACTAACAATAATAAACACATTCCCATATTGTTCTGAGCTCTAAAATCCTGAATTATTAAGTACTAAAATTAGTTTCCTATAGAAAACCCAATTCATTAAACAGGAATTATAAATGTAAACACTATGCTCATCCTTTCACAGCTGTTTTAACATGAGTTTTCAGTGTATTTACACTCTCCTTTAGATATTCAGGCAACATTTACTTGTAATTCAAGTGTTACATACACATATATAGACAATTCCAGGATCTATCATTGTGAATTCTAAGACTAATAAGCAAATTCCCATAGTGTTCTGAGATCTATAAGCTTGAATTCATAAGGATTTTAACTAGCATCCTTTAGAAAAGAGAAGTCATTGAACCGGATTTATAATTGTAAACAGTACACTCATCATTTCACATGTGTTTGAAGGAGAATTCTCACTGTTTTAGTACTGTCCTTGATATATTAAGGCTCCAATTACTTGTAATTCAAGAGTTCCATATATATTTCTAGACCATTCCAGGCTCTATTCTTGCCAATTCTAATACTAATAACCACATTTTCATAGTGTTCTGATCTCTTGAAGATTTAATTCATAAGTATTATAATTAGTTTACTGTAGAAAAGCCAAGTCATTGAACCGGAATTATAAATGTAAACAGTACACTCGTCATTTCACAGCTGTTTGAAAGTGAGTTGTCAGTGTATTTACACTTTCCTTTAGATGTTAAGGCTCCATTTACCTGTAATTCAAGTGTTCCATAGACATATCTGAACAATTCCAAGGTCTATCATTGTGAATTCTAAGATTAATAACCAAATTCCCATAGTGTTTTGAGCTTTATAAGCTTGAATTTTTAAGGATTTTAACTAGAGTCCTTTAGAAAAGATAGGACATTGAACCAGGAATTTAAATGTAAATAATACACTCTTCATTTCACATGTGTTGAAGGAGAATTTTCATGGTTTTAGTACTGTCCTTCAGATATTAAGGCTCCATTTACTTGTAATACACGTGTTTCATATACACGTCTATACAATTCCAGTCTTTATTATTGTGAATTCTAATACTAGTAACCACATTCCCATAGTGTTCTGAGCTCTATGAGCTTGAATTCGTATTATAATTAGTTTCCTTTAGAAAATACAATTCATGAGAGAAACCAATATGGCAGTATAGGTAAACACCAGAGATTGCTGCCTCGCACAACCACTTCAAAAATACAACTAAAAGACTGAACACACATCACCCAGAACCACAAGAAGGCTGGCTGAGAGGAAATTCTACAACTAGAAGTAAGAGAAACGCATACCGAGACTCAGAGGAGGCACAGTGCAGAAGTAAAATACTAAGGTGCAGAGATGCGTGCGGAACGGGCTGGCGGCTGAGGGCAGGGTTGTCGTTTTCAATCGGGAGGGAGTCTCAGTATCTGAGCTCCCATTCCGGGTGAGTCTCTAGTGACCCAGACTCATATGGTAGAAGCAGGACTGTCTGGCAGCGGTTCGAACTTGAGGGCAGCTTTCTCTCCGAGGGGCTTGCAGCGATTACCGGGACATTGAGAAGCAAAGCCTCTGAGGGCAAGACTGAGAGCAGCCATAACTGCCAGCCCCCCCACCCCCATTGATCCCGTGGGATCCGCCCCACCCAAGCCCTTCAGGGAGGCTTTTGCTGGATAGCCTCATGCAAAGGCTAGATTAGCACCTCCCTAGAGATCCAGGAGCCAGGAAGCCCAGAGGTCAGAGTGGGACCATCCAGTTTGCAGCTCCATAGAAACATAAAGGACACACTCAGGGGGCAGACTCAGTGAGCACCAAAGCCCCATTGAAGCAAGTCTTGCCCCAGAGGGGTGTCTTCGGCACAGAAGTTCTCCCACTGCAGACACAGCTGATTCTCACAGCCAATTGGCCTGGAGGCCAATTCCTCCCAGTGATACCTACAACACTCAAGGCTTAACTACAACAAGACTGTGCACAAAGACCACAAGGGGGTGTACCAAGAGTGTCCTCCTCAGGTAATTGGGGAGGCTGAACCACTGGGCCCTAGAGGACACTTAGCACAGAAAACCACTTTATCAACACAGGGAAGCATAAAAAATGCGGAGACAAAGAAAAAGGACACAAATGACAGAAATGGAGGAAAGCAAACTACTGGATATAGAGTTCAAAACCACACTTTTAATGTCTTTCAATAATTTTCTAGAAACTGCCGATAAACTTAATGAGATCTACAAGAAATCTAATGAGATCCTCGATGTGATAAAGAACCAACTAGAAATTAAGCATACACTGACTGAAATAAAGAATATTATACAGACTCCCAACAGCAGACTAGAGGATTGCAAGAATCAAGTCAACGATTTGAAATACGAAGAAGCAAAAAACACCCAACCAGAAAAGCAAAATGAAAAAAGAATCCAAAAATACGAAGATAGTGTAAGGAGCCTCTGGGACAGCTTCAAGCACACCAACATCCGAATTATAGGGGTGCCAGAAGAAGAGAGAGAGCAAGATATTGAAAACCTATTTGAAGAAATAATTACAGAAAACTTCCCCTACCTGGTGAAAGAAATAGACTTACAAGTCCAGGAAGCGCAGAGAACCCCAAACAAAAGGACTCCAAAGAGGACCACACCAAGACACATCATAATTAAGGTTACATTTAGTGCCATGTTTAGAGTCAGTGTTAGGGTTAGGGTTAGGGTTGGGGTTAGGGTTAAGGCTAGGTCTAGGGTAAGGGTTAGGATGTGGGCTAAAGTTAGGACTAGGGTTAGGGTTAGGGCTAGGGTTAGTTTAGAGTTGGACTAGAGTTAGACGTAGGGTTAGCATTAAGTTTAGGGATTGGGTTAAAATTAGGGTTAGGGTTAGGTTTAGGGTTAGCTTTAGCATTAGGGCCAGGGTTAGGGTTGGTGTTATTGTTAGGGTTCTGGCTAAGGTTTGAGTTATTGTTAGGATTAGGTTTAGGGTTAGGGTTAGGGCTACAGTTAGGGATATGGCTAGGGGTAGGTTTAGGGTTAGAGTTAAGGTTTGGCCTAGGGCTAAAGTTTGGGTTAGGTTTAGGGCTAGTATTCTGGTTTAGGTTATGCCTAGTGTTATGGTTTGAGTGTGGGTTAGGGTTAGTGACAGGTTAGGTTTAGGTCTAGTGTTAACTAGGTTTAGGGTTAGTGTTAGGGTTAAGTCTAGGGTTAGTCTTGGGGTTAGGACTAGGGCTGAAGGTAGGGTTATGATTTATTTTAGGGATAACTTTGGGTTAGGGTTAGCATTAGGGTTAGGCTTAGGTGATGGTTAGGGCTAGGTCTGGTTAATGGTTAGGGCTAGGATTTACATTAGGGTTAGGGTTAGGGCTAGGTTGAGGATTAGGGTAGGGGTAGGGTTAGGGTTAGGGCTAAGGTTAGGACAATGTTTAGGGCTAGTGTTTATGTTAGGGTTGGGCAAGCGTTTTGGTTAGGGATAGCATTAGAATTAAGTTTAGGGGTAGGGTTATGGTTAGGTTTGCTGTTACAGGTAGGGTTAGGTTTAGAGCTAGGATTAGGATTAGGATTAGGTTTACGGATATGTTTATGTTTAAGGTTATGGTTTGTTTTAGACTTTGGGCTAGATTTAGTGTTAGTGTTTGGGCTAAGGCTATGGTTATGGTTAGGTTTAAGGCTAGGATTAGAGTTATTGTTAGAGTTAGTTCTAGAGTTAGGTTTAATGTTAGGGCTAAAGCAAGGGTTAGGTTTAGGGTTTAGTATAGGTTTAGCAGTAGAGTTAAGGTTAGCTTTAGGGATAGTGTATAGGTCCCTCCATGCACATGATAATCATCTGGAGCATTAGAATTAGGCTTAGGATTAGAGTTAGGTCTAGGGTTAGTGTCATTGTTAGATTTGGGATTAGGGCTAGGGCCAAGGGTAGGATTAGGATTAGGTTTAGGATTAGGGTTAGGCTTAGGTAAGTGTTAGAGCTAAATCTAGTTAATGGTTAGGGTTAGGGTTCTCATTATGGTTTAGGACTAGGGCGAGGGGTAGTGGTGGACTAGGGTTAGTGTAGAGATAAGATTAGGACTAGGGTTAGGGCTAGTGTTTATGTTAGGGTTGGGCCAGTGTTTGGGTTAGGGATGGAGTTAGAATTAAATTTAAGGGTAGGGTTAAGGTTAGGGTTAGGGCTACAGTTAGGGTTGGTGTTAGAGTTAGGGTTAGGGCTACAGCTAGGGCAATGATGGCGAACCTTTTGAGCTCGGCATGTCAAAATTTTGAAAAACTCTAACTTAACCCTGGTGCTGTGTCACATATAGAAATATTCATAATTTTTTTTAATATTTGCAAACATAGTAAAAAAAGATTTATATTTTTGATATTTATTTTATATACTTAAATGCCATTTAACAAAGAAAAATCAAGCAAAAATATGTATAAAATGAACAAAAACAGAAAAACAATGTACATTTAGGAAAAAATAATAATAAAAACAATGATAATCAAATGGTACAAAAACTAGAAATTAGTTACTTTTTTGGTGCTGAAGTTTGTCTGCTAATTCTTCAATTGCAGGTTCATACTTGGTGCACTTTAAGGCCAAGCAAGCACCACTAACTTCATCTGTTAGCTGGTTTCTTTTGTTCGTTTTAATATTATTTAATGCTGAGAACAAAGTCTCACAAAAATATGTTGATGAAAAATTGTTAGCAAAGCCATCGCTAGGTTTTTTATGTCGCTGAAAGTGTCAGGTACTCTGTTCCAAGCACTCAAAATTTCTTGTTTGTAGTTGCACTCTTCATTATTCTAACGATTTTGTTCCAGATTTTCAAGTTTTGACTTTAAGTCGACAAACACATGAGTCCAAATGCTAGCTTGAAAATCTGCAAGTTGTATCTCTAAATCGTCAATTTGCATCCATTGGAAATCCTTTAATTCCAAAGTACTGTAAACAACTACATCCGGATACTTAATTATTTTAATGGTCTGTTCTAGGCTTCTAAATTGGCCGAATCTTTCACTGAACTGTTCAAATAACAAGTTTACTATATTCTGGTACATAAGTATGGACTCCATTACACTCATTGTAGTGGCCTTCTCAAAATACTTTTTTATCCGAGGAAAATACTTATAAGTTTTAGTTTCAATATCTCCCTTGAAAATATTAAGTTTACTTTCAAAGGATTTGATGTATCCAAACATAACGTCAATACTTTTGCCAAAACCTTGTAATTTTAAGTTCAGTTCATTCATATGAACAGAGAGATCTGTAAAAAATATCAAATTGCTGACCCACTTATGATCATTGATCTGAGGAAAGTTTGCCAGATCCTTATTCTCAATAAAAACCGTAATTTCTTCAAAGCACTCCACAAATAGCTCCAGTACGTTACCTCGACTCAGCCATCTCACATTATTGAACATCAGTAGTCCACTGTAGGTTGAATCAACTTCCTGTAAAAGTGCAGAAAATTCTCGCTTATGAAGGGGTCGAGAAGCTATAAAATTCACAATTTTTGTTACAACTGACATTAAATCATTCAATTCTGAGAATCCCGATTTGGCACACAATACCTCCTGATGGATAATGCAATGACAAGGTACAAGTGGATGTCTAATAGCTTCCATAAACAATTTCAGGAATCCCACATTTTTCCCACCATATTTGGTGCCTCATCTGTCGTGACTGACACAAATTTAGAGATATCAATGTTTAGGTCACTGAATGTTTTTATAACAACCTTACATATTTCATTTTCTGATGTACTTATTGGCACTGATTCTAACTTTATCAACTCTTCTCTCATTGTGAGACCATCAGAATATCTAGCAATAATGTCCAACTGAGCATTTGATGTGACATCAGTAGTTTCATCAAGAGAAATCAAAAAATATTTACAACTATTTGTCTTTTTTTAATTGATGTTGTACGTTTTTGTTAAGATCTATTATTCTGTCTTTGATAGTATTTTTAGTGAGTGGTAACTCAGAAATTCTTTTAATAATATCATCTTTATTTTTCATATCGTGAAATAGAGTTGGTGCACATCTTAGAAATGTTTCCTTAATAAATTCTCCGTCACTGAGGGCTTTTCCATGCTGAGCTATGGAGTGAACAATACAGTAACTTGCTGATGTTAAATTTGTAGAGCATCTTACAAATTTAATGATGGAATTTGATTGACTTTTATAGAGGTGTAGCTGCCTAGAAATGTATTCCTTCCTTTCATCAATACTTTTTTCAAGAGCTGACAATGATTAGTTTCAAAATGTCTCTTTAAATTCCATATTCTGCTTACTACTGTTTCATTACACAGTATACACAATGATCTCTTGTTTCTGTCAATAATCCTGCATATCTCGGTCCATATGTCTTGAAAGGGTCAGCTACTGCTACTTCCACTTCATTTATCATTCAATCTTGCTTTTTTTTACTTTTTTGATTCTCCATAACAAGGCTGCAAAAATAAAAAATATAAATCACGGCGTTTTTTATAAAAGGTTGATAGGTTTCTTACCTATTAACTTTCTGCAGTGTTGTTGCATTGACTCCTGGTGCAAAACAATTCAAAGATAGTATGTATAACCAACAAATATATGGTGTTGTAATCAATTATCCAACACGCAGAATGTCTGGTCGAGCACTGTTGCACTGTATATCTTTTTCTTCTAACCCTCCCACTCCTGTCTCCTAACAAACATGGTGATCAAGTGTGTCTGTTTGCCGAATGCACCCAAATGCACGGGAAGCTTACCCAAGGCACATGTTGACAATAATGAGGCCGTTTCCAGAATAGGACTAAATTTAGAGTTAGGTTTAGGGATATGGTTAGGGTTAGCTTTAGGGTTAGGGCTAGGGTTATGGTTAGGGTTATGGCTAGGGTTAGGATTAGGGTTAGGGTTAGCTTTAGGAATAGCATATGGGTCCTTCCTTGCACATTGAAATCACCTGGAAAGTTAGGGTTAGGGCTAGGATTAGGTTTAGGGTTTGAGTTAGATTTACGGTTAGCATCTGTGTCCTTGGCTGCACATTGGAATAACATGGACAGTTAGAATTAGGGTTAGGGATAGGGCTAAGTCTAGTATTTAGGTTAGATTTAGGGGTAGGACTAGGTTTAGGGTTAGGGCTCATACTAGGGTTAGGATTAAGCTTAAAGATATGGTTAGGGGTAGGGGTAGGGTTAGGACTAGGGTTAGCAAAAGTGTTAGTGTTAGGATTAGGGTTAGGGGTTGTGTTGGGGTTTGGGTGAGGATTAGGGTTAGGTTTAGGGTTAGGGCTAGTATTAGGGTCAGGATTAGGTTTAGAACTAGGGTTAGGACTAAGGCCATGGTTAAGGTTAGGGTTAGAGTTAGCTTTAGGGCTAAGGTTAAATTAAGGTTAGGATTAGGTCTAGGACTACAGTAAGTATTAAGGTTATGGTTATGGTTAGGTTTAGGGTTATTTTTAGGACTAGGGTTAAGGTTAACTAGATTTAGAGTTAGGGCTAGGGCTAGGGGAATGGTTAGGATTAGGTTTAGGGCTACATTTAGGTTAGGATTAGGGTTAGGCTTTGGTTAAGGTTAGGGCTAGGTCTAGGTTATGGTTAGGCTTAGGGCTTGCCTTAGGTTTAGGGCTAGGTTGATGGTCACGGTTGGGTTAGGGTTAGAATTAAGTTTGGAATAGAGTTATCATTTGTGTTAGGTTTAGATGTAGGGTAGTGTTAGGGTTAGGGCTAGTTTAGGGTTGGTGTTAGATTTAGTTTTGGGCTAGGGCTAGGGCTAAATTTGGATGTTTTAGGGCTAAGTTTCAGGTTAGAGTTAAGGCTAGGTTTAGGGTTAGGGTTTATGATATGGGCTGGATTTAGCTTTGCTGTTAGAGCTAAGGATAGAGTTAGAGTTAGGACTGGGGCTAGGATAATTGTTAGGGTTCAGATTAGGGCCAGGATTAGGGAACAGGTTACCTTTAGGGTTAGGGTTAGGATTTGGGCTAGAGTTAGGTTGAGTGTTAGGGCTAAGGCTAGGGTTAGAGTTAAGATTTGGGTTTTGGTTAGGGTTACAGTTAGGGTTAGGATTGGGACTAGGGTTTGGGTTAGGGCTAGGGTTGGGGTAGGGATTAGGGCTAGGGTTAGGGTTAAGTGTATTATTAGGTTTAAGGTTAGAGTTAGCTTTAGGGATATCATCTTGGTCCTTCCAGGCACATTGTAATCAGCTGGAGAGTTAGAGGTAGGCTTAGGGTTATGGTTATGGTTATGGTTATGGTTATGGTTATGGTTATGGTTAGGGCTAGGGTTCAAGACAGGGTTAGTGTTAGGGCCTAGTTAGTTTTAATTTTATGGCTAGGGTTAGCTGTGAATTCCCTGTTTTGAAACAGATTCCTACATAGTTTCCAGGCTTTAGCAGTGTTTCACAAGTGTTTTCAAACTCTTTCCTAGAGATTTTACAATGCTGTGGCAGTAAATTCTAAGTGTATTGAAATATATTTTTATATAGTTTGCCATTTGCACCTGTGATTTCCAAGTGTTTTCAAACTCTTTTCTAACAGTTTACACTTCTATATCTATGAATACAAGCGTTTTCAAGCACTGTCCTACAGTATCCATGTACTAGCAGTGTTTTCCAAGTGTTTTTGTTGCAGATAAGCTGCCAGGCAGCACGGGAGAATAATCAGCCAGGCACTCAGAGGATTCAGAAGAGGAGCCTTTAATGCAGAATTGAAGATGCACTAGTGCAGTGACTCAGGGGACTTAACCTCCAAAGCATGAGTGATGAATATGGAGGAAGCCTTCCTTTTATCCCCTTAATTTCTTTGTCCACCCCAATATGAATCAGGCTTTTGGACTTTTCGTGGGCTTTGCAGCCCCCCATGGGTTGGGATGGGGGATGTGAGATTACACCCAAAGTCCTGGCCTGGCTGGCACCAGTGCTGACAACCCCTTCTGGGGGTTGTATATGGTTCATGTTTTATGGCCTCTGTAAAATGGGAGTATTCTGGGAAACAGGTTCTGCAAAGCAGGAAAAGCATTACAAATAAGAATGGAGCTAATTATCTACTAGCAAGAATGTGTGTCAAAATACTGATTACTGGCACAGATTCAGATTGCTAGCCCTCCCAATCGTCTTATATTCCCCTTCATTCCCCTGTCTTGACCCTCAAGCTAGCCTTAGCCTTGGGGATTATAGAAGACTCAGGAATTGGGGATAAGGTCACCGACCACTCTAGCTGCTTCCTGCTGAGGAGGAGCATCGTTATGGGGGTTCAGCAGTTTGAGCCTTCTTCACCTTCCCCAAGAGGGTTGTAATGGTAGTTCAGTGTCCTGACTTGTAACACCATCTGGAGTTTGAAAGTTTCTAAGCAAGAGGAAATAAAGCAGGTGAGAAAGTTAAGAATGCAAGGATCAAATAACAGTGCAAGGAGAAGCATCAGGAGGGGTCCGGCTAACAAGAGTGCCCATGATGCCCAATTCCATATATTACTCTAGGAACTCCAAAATTCCAATAATTCCTGTCTTCTTTTTGAGGCCCGACCAGCTAGTTTCTGGGTCCCATCCCTTAAAATGCCGGACTGGTTGGCATAAAAACAGCACTCTTCCTCAAGGAACATACATAATCTCCCTTTTTCTGCTGTTAGAAGGTCTAGTCCTCTTCAATTGTGGAGGGTAACTGCGGCCAGTGAGTCTATCTGGTTTTGAATTTCAATAATGCTCTGAGATATTTCCTCTAGTTGTATGCAAGGTCTTTGGGTAGGCTTTGATAATAGAAAAGGGGGGTTGCCAACCCCCCTATCCCAGTGCCCAGGCCTGTAGTTATTCCTAGTCTGACAAGGAGGGGGTGGGGGTTGATGGCCCTTCTGATTCAAGCATAGGCAGTGAATGGAACCTTAAAAGACTGATTGTTAGGGGCCATGTCTATTTTGGGGGCTAGGTAAACCAGAGCACAGGTCCCAGCCTAGTTGGCAGCGTAGACAGAGATAGGTATTGGTGCCACAGAGAAAGAAAATTCCCTGTGTCTCCAGACAAAAGGTATTCTCAATAGTAAAGATGTGTGTGAGCTTGCCGTTCTGCCGTTCCCAGACAGAGAGAGTTCCTATCAACATTGCCCCTGTAAGGGGCTGAAAGGGGCCTTGGGGATTATTTGTTGTAGCCCGAGAGGTAGAGTTTTCAAAGAAAATAAATTTCCTGTCAGTCTCTACCCAGAATTTAGAGTGTGTGAGCCTGTGGGAAGGAAGGCAATGGCATGAGACTTGTCAATTCAATGTGCAATCCTGTCATGGGTAAAACCTTGAGTAGCTGTGGGGTCTGCTTGAACAGAACTGAGAGGTGTCAGTGGTTGGGAAGACTGCTGAGATGGTGGGCCCTGTTGAAAATCTAACAGTGTTCCAAAAGGGAGCTGTTTGGGTAACAACGTAGTTAGCCCAATTAGAAGCAGGTTTAAGGTCGAGAGTAAATTTGCAGAGGTGTTGATCAAGATGACCCAAAACATTTTTTTCAGGGAGTTCTCTTCTGATGCTAAGGGGTGACTGAAATACTAAGGCAGAGTTAGTGGTTACTGGTCCAAGGATAGGAACCTTGTTGGATCAGTGTGGTGTTATATCATTTAAATAAGTTTGGAGCAGCTGAATGGCCCTGCCTGTAAGTGTTCTTTTTGTCATCTCTGTGATTTGGAAGTCATAGAGTTCATCGAGGCACATAAGTTGGAATGGAGGTCCTCCGTGTACCTAGATAGGCTAGAATCAGACCATATGTGCAGGGAGGTGGGGGCTGCCATGTAGCTCATAGATGAGAGGAGAAGGCAGAGCCAGCAGTCTTTAGCCAGCCCAGTGTTGGTCAGGTTGAGGAGGCGATGAGTTAAGTTGAGGCTTTGTGAGAGAGAGTGAGGACTTAGAAGATCCTTGAGAGGCAGAGTGTAGACTTGAGAGTGGTCAAGAATGAGAGAGTTTAGTAACAGTAAAAGAACCAGCCTCATCTTGGTTGGGGACAGCAATAAATTCCTTTACTGTGGAGGAGGTAGTAATTTTTAGTGTTCATGTATCCCAGTAGGGGAAGAAGAGTTCTCCTCCTAGTATTAGTCTAGGGTTCTGGCAACACTCATCAAAAGACATTAGAAAGATAAAAACAATGATTATCCAGAAATACCAGAGCATATTACTTTTAAGGATAGATAAGAAATAAATGTTAATGTAAGGAAGAATTCAGCAGGGTGTTATCTAAATTCCTTGGAACAGGTCGATCAGCCAAGTCCACCATCTTCTTGAGGGTGATATGTATGGGGTGTTTCTGGTCAAAGGTCACCTTCCACTCAGGCTGGGCATCACTCCGCTGGTGGACTGCTTTCACTCCAGAGTGGTGGATCCAGGTGTTCAGTCCTGCAACCCTGAGAGCTGTAGGGGTGGTTAGTATGACTGGATAGGGTCCCTTCCAAGTTGGCTTAAGGGGCTCTTTTTTCCAATCCTTTACCCAAACCTAGTCTCCAGGCTTATGAGGTTGCACAGCCATTCCTAAAGAGATGGGCAGTAACCCATCTGTGGACTTCAAAGATAGTTGTCCAAAGTCTTTGTAATTGCTTCTGAATTTCTAAGTTTTCTATTTCCCCCAAATCTCCCTATGGTTGAATTAAGGGAGGGGGTCTTCCATATAGAATTTCAAAGGGAGAGAAACTTATCCTGGCCTTCCTCGGGGCACAGCATACCCACAGGAGTACAAGAGGCAAGATATCTGTCAAGGGTAAGGTTGTCCCTTGACATAGCTTAGCCATAGCCTGCTTGAGAGTCTGGTTCATGTGCACTACTTTCCCTGAGCTCTGGGGCCTATAAGCTGTATGTAAGTTCCACCTAATTCCTAAGGCCTTAGCTACCAGCTGTACTACTTCAGCTACAAAGGCTGGGCCATTATATGACCCTATTGTTAAAGGCATTCCATATAGTGGAATTAAGTCCTTAGACAATGCCTTAGTGACTTCTCTTGTCTTCTCTGTGTGAGTAGAATATGCCTTGTCACAGCCTGAAAAAGTGCAGATAAAGACTAGGAGATATTTGTTCCCTCATAGGCCTTATTTCTGTAAAATCTACCTCTAAGTCCTCAAAGGGAGCTTGCCTGCAGTACTGTACTCCCATCGGTCCTACAGGGCCCTGTTTGGCATTGTTTGGTGCATAGAGAAGGCAGTACTGAGAGACTGAGGCATATAAGGTGGGAAGACAGGCAATTAGATAGTATTTGCTTAACAAAGCCTCTATGGCAGTCTTCCCTAAATGAGTAAGTTCATGCTTCTGCTAACTGTTCATGGGCTAACTGTTCTGAGATAGACCCTATGATCTGGGAGGGTCCACCAACCTTCCTTCATCCTCTTACCCCCTTCTTTCTGGGCCCATTCCTTTTCCTGAGGAGTGTATTTCAGAAGTTCAGGTAATTCAGGGGCAAACATGATCTGTGACGGTGCTACTTGTTCTTTAGCAGCCAGCTTGGCTGCTGCATCTACACAATGGTTTCCTTCTGACACTGAGTGCTTTCCTTTCTGGTGACCTTTACAGTGATGATGGCTACTTCCTTGGGCTCCAAGACTGCTTCTAGTAATTTTAGGATTTCATTTTGTTTTTATTTATTTATTTCCCTCCAGAGGTCAAAAGTCCTCTTTCCTTGTATATAGCCCCATGGATACACAGGGTGGCAAAGGCATAGCATGAGTCAGTGTAAATGTTAGCATGCTTTTCCTTGCTAAGTTCTAAGGCTTTGACCAGGGCCCAAAGTTCTGCCCTCTGCACTCACCCTCTTTTGGGCAGAGCTTGTACTTCTACTGTCTCAAAGTCTGATACTACTGCATACCTGGCTCATCTTTTTCCTTCATCTAGAAAGCTTCTTTCATCTGTGTAAACTATTAGGTGAGGATTCTGCAGAGGCCTGTCTGTTAGATCTGGCCAGCTGGCGTAAACCTCCTCTACAACTTCTAGGCAATCATGCTCAGGGGCTCCCTCAGAGATGGGTAAGAAGGTGGCAGGATTAGAGTTCTCACTGCTGCCCTAGCTGGTTTGGCTCACTGGATAGAGCATCGGCCTGCAGACTCAAGGGTCCCAGATTCAATTCTGGTCAAGGGCATGTACCTTGGTTGCGGGCACATCCACAGTAGGGAGTGTGCAGGAGGCAGCTGATTGATGTTTCTCTCTCATCGATGTTTCTAATTCTCTATCCCTCTCCCTTCCTTTCTGTAAAAAATCAATTAAATATATTTTTTAAAAAACAGTTCTCACTGCTTCTAATCTTACCCAGGAATTTTCACATAGAAGCTCTTGGTATTCAATCATTGGAGCATGAGTTAGCCAGTGCTGCCCCCTAGCTTCCATTAGGGTGACACCAGCATGAGGTACTTTAATATTTATGTTTTGTCCCAGGGTAAGCTTACCCACTTCGTTGACCAATAATGCCGTGGCTGCAAGGGCCCTGAGACATGGGGGCCACCCGGAGGCTACTGGGTCAATCTGCTTGGAAAGATAGGCTACCAGTCTTTGCCTGTTTTCAAACTATTACATTGGGTCCAAACTCCTGGATTAGAACTCCTAAGGCTTCCCCCTTGTTTTTGTGAATGAAGAGGTTAAAGTCCCGTGTCACATCTGGTAGCCCTGGTATTAGGGCCACAGTGAGCTTTGCCTTTATGGTGGTGAAGGACTTTTCCTGCTCAGGATCCCAGTTGATGGGCACCTTCTCCTCTCCTTTTAAAGCTTCATAGAGAGGCTTAGCTAGATCTGAAAACCCTGGGATCCAAATTCGACAATACCCTGCTGTTCCCAGGAATTCCCGAATCTGCTGCCAGGTGCTGGGGACATAAATAGCACATACTGCCTACTTCCTTTTAGTCCCTAGTCTTCTTTTCCTTTGGGTGATTCAGAAATCTAGGTACTTAACTTTTCTCTGACAGATTTGTGCCTTTCTCTTGAATACCCGGTAACCTGTTTTGGTTAAGAGTAGAACGCACCCCAAGTCCTCTCCTGGAAATTTGAACAGATCAGATGCTAGTGCTCTGCTAAAAAGAGTTGGGGAGTTCTTGAACCCTTTTGGCAGTCAGGTCCAGGTGAACTGTTCCTTGGCCCCCATAGTTGGGTTTTCCCACTCAAAGGCAAGCAGGGGCAGACTAGAGGGTGCCAATAATTGAAGGCAGAAAAAAGGCATATTTCAAATATAGACATGTAAACCATTCCACCTCTGATGTAATGAGTCCCAGGAGAGTGTAGGGATTCAGCAGCGCCAAATGCAGGATTATAACAGTCTCATTAACAGCCTGCAGGTCCTGCACCAAGTAGTAATCATTAGTCCTAGGCTTTTTGACAGGCAAGAGAGGGGTGCTCCATGGAGACTGACACCACTTAAGAAGTCCCCATTGAAGCAGCTGGTCTAAGTGGGCCTGGATTTCTAGGCGTGCATCTCTTGGAATTGGATTTTGGCAGATGTTGACAGGCGGTGCCCAGATTTCAGGTCAATTAGTACTGAGATGTGGTTTTTGGCCAGGCCAAGGGGATTCCCTTCTGCCCAGACCAGCAGGAATTCTTCCTCTAATTCAGGATTTAATGGTGAGTCCTTTGACTGGGAGGTATAAAGTCTCCATTCTTCCTTCCTGGGCACTACTATTGACAGGATCATTGGAGATGTCTCCTCCCCCTAGGCAACACTGTGCTGAGCCATCTGGGGCAAAGGTGATCTCTGCTCCCATCTTGACTAAAAGGTCTCTACCCATTAGAAGCAGTGGACAACCTGGCAAATACAGGAATTCATGGATTACTTGGTGGCCACCAAGTTGGCATCAGTGAGGGTGGCAGAACAGTCCATTGGTCTAGTCCCCAGTAGCTCTGATAATGGTGTCCTCCTTTCCTGAGAGAGGTGCTACCCTCTGAGTGACTACTGGGTGCTCAGCCCCCATATTGACCAACTGTTTTCAAATTCCTTCCTAGAAGATTTATAGAGCAATAGCTGTGAATTCCCCTATTGTGAAACAGATTCCTTCATAGTTTCCATGCTTTAGCAGTGTTTTACTTCTGTTTTCAAACTATTACATTGAGAGAATACATGACCGTGACAGTGAATTCCAAGTGTTTTGATATAGATTGTGATATGGTTTGCAGATTTTAGCAGTGATTCAGTTCTGTTTTCAAACTCATTACTAGAGCATTTACAGCACTGTACCTATGAATTCCAAATGTTTTGAAATAGATTCCTATACAGTTTCCCATTTACAGTTGTGATTTCCAAGTGTTTTCAAACTCTTTTGTATGGAATTCACAGCTCTGTACCAGTGAATTCCAAGTGTTTTCAAACTCTTTCCTAGAGGGTTTATAGGGCTGTGGCAGTGAGTTCCAATGGTTTTGAAACAGACTCCTATGTAGCTTCCCATATTCAGCTGTGATTTCCAAGGGTTTTCACACTTTTTAATGGAGAGTTTACCAGTACAGCTTTGTAGTAGTAAATTCCAAGTGTTTTGAAGAGTTTTCTACATAATTTCTAGAATATAGCAGTGATGTCCAAGTGTTTTGAATGGCTTTCCTAGAGAGTATATAGCCCTGTAATAGTGAATTCCCATTGTTGTAAAAAAGATTCCAACACAGTGTCTTGCTTTTACTAGTGATTTACTAGTGTTTTCAAACTCTTTTCTACAATGTCTACACCTCTATGAGTTCAATTTTTTTGTAACGTTGTTCTACAGTATCCTGGTTATAGCTGAGATTTCCAAGTGTTTTCAAACTCTTTCCTAGACTGCTTACAGCACAATAGCTGTGAATTCCGCTGTGTGAAACAGATTCCTTCATAGTTTCCAAGCTTTAGCAGTGTTTTTCTTCTGTTTTCAAACTTTTACATTGAGAGTTTTCAATACTGTGGCAGTAAATTCCAAGTGCTTTGATATGGATTGTGACTTAGAGTTCTGATTTTAGCAGTGATTCCCTTCTGTTTTCAAAGTCATTACTAAAGTGTTTACAGTGCTGTACCTATGACTTCCAAGTGTTTTGAAACAGATTCCTATATTGCTTCCCATTTTCAACTTGATTTCTAAGTGTTTTCACACTTCTTTTTAGTTACATTCCTTCTTTTTTTTCCCCTTTATTGATAGGGTATGACATATGTGTCCTTATAACCCCTTTGCCCCCTCAATCCCCACTCATGACCTCACCCCCCCACTCCCCTCAATGCCTGTGTCCATTGGTTAGGCTTATATGCATGCATACAAGTCCTTTGGTTGATCTCTCCCCCTCACCTCCACCCTCCCTAAATTCCCTCTGAGATTTGAAGGTCGGGTGAAGCTTCTCTGTCTCTGGATCTGTTTTTGTTCATCAGTTTATGTTGTTCATTATGTTCCACAAATAAGTTAGATCATATGATATTTATTCTCTGACTGGCTTATTTCGCTTAGCATAATGCTCTCCAGTTCCATCCATGCTGTTGCAAATGGTAAGAATCCCTTCTTTTTTACCGCAGCATAGTATTCCATTGTGTAGATGTACCACAGAGTTTTAATCCATTCATTGGCTGATGTGCACTTAGGCTGTTTCCAAATCTTAGCTATGGTAAATTGTGCTGCTATGAACATAGGGTTGCATATATCCGTTCTGATTGGTGTTTCTAGTTTCTTGGGATATATTTCTAAAAGTGGGATCACTGGGTCAAATGGGAGTTCCATTTTTAGTTTTTTTGAGGAAACTCCATACCGTTGTCCACAGTGGCTGCATTCCCACCAGCAGTGTACGAGGGTATCCTTTTTCTCCGCATGCTTGCCAGCACTTGGCATTTCTTGAATTGTTGATGATAACCATTCTGACAAGTGTGAGATGGTACCACATTGTCCTTGAGTTTTGGATCTCTGGGATGATTAGTGTTTTTGAGCATGTTTTCAAACCCTTCTGTACAGAGTTTACATCTCTGTAGAAATGAATTCAAAGTGTTTTGAAACAGGTTTCTACATAATTTCCAGAATATGGCAGTAATTTCCCAGTGTTTCCAAAGGCTTTCCTGGAGCATTTACAGTGCTGTCTAGCAATTTCCAATTTTGTGAGATTTCAATACAGTTTCTTGCTATCACCATTTTACAGTCTTTTCTCCAATGCCTACACCTCTATATCTATGAAGACAAATGTTTTCAGACACTGTTCTTTAGCATCCTGTTTATAGCTGAGATTTAAAAGTGTTTTGAAATTCTTTCCTCAAGGGTTTACAGAGCAAAACTGTGAATTTCCCTGTTGTGAATCAGGTTCCTTCATTGTTTCCAGGTTATAGCAGTGTTTCTCTTTGTTTTCAAACTATTTCCTTGAAAGTTTATAGGACTGTGGCCATGAATTCCAAGTGTTTTAATATGGATTGTGACATAGTTTTCAGATTTTAGCAGTGATTTCCTTCTGTTTTCAAATTTGTCACTAGAGCATTTACAGAGCTGTACTTATGAAATTCAAATGTTTTGTAATAGATTCCTTTACTGTTTCCCATTTGCAGCTGTTATTTCCAATGGTTTTCACTCTTTTGTACATAGTTTACAGTTCTGTAGCAGTGAATTCCAAGTGTTTTGAAACAGACTGTTATGCACTGCATTTCTGTCATTCTGCCTGAAATCTCCCCCCTTATTTCAGCCCTAGCAGGGTCTGAGAGCCAGCTCCATGCCACCTCCTCTGGAAAGCCTTCCAGTTCTGTTCCTCTGGGTCCTAGAGGAATAGCCTCCCTGTCCTCCTAGATCAGAACCTGAACCAGATTATGGGGAGTCTTGTGTGTACTCATTAACAATATTTAATTAATTGAGTGCTTTCACCTAACCCTATTATAGGCTCAGGAAATATCACACTGAACAAAATTAACAAGGTCTCCACTCCCATGGAGGTTACATTTTAGTGGAGGGTACTAAACAATAAAAGTTACAGAGAGATTAACAGGTACAGAAAAGTAATGAAAGTGCAGTGCTAACATTCTGATTGGGAAGGGAACTGGAGACTGACCTGACCCATCAGGGAAAAAACCTGGAGGCCAGAAAGAAAAGGATGAACCTACTGGTGAAGACTTTGGGGAAGAGCATTCCAGGAAGGAACAGCCAATGCAAAGGCCTTAAGGCAGGGACAGGAACCTAAGTATTTATTTACACATCTCTTCCCTGTAAACTCCAAGGACCAAGTCTTGTTCATTTCCATGTTTCACACTGAGCCTACTGATTTGCCACCGGAGGTGGTCAATTGAATGGATAAAACAACAAGTTGAAGCTGTTCTGGGCCCAGGTGAAGGCTGACTTAATTACTGTAATGAGGTAGAAGAGGCAAGCTAACAGTCTCTTTCCTCTTCCAGCTGAATCGGGAGGGTTCCCAGAACCACAGGCTGCAAAGACCTGAAGCTCCAGGCCAGAACCCTGCCTCTGGGCCTCAGATCCTGGTAAGTCGCCCTGGGAATGAGGTCTGGGCCCAAGTGTTTAGCACCTGTTTTAGTTCTCAAAGGGCAGAATTTCAGGTTCAGGCTTCCTCGTTCTTCCCACAAATGTCCAGAGGCTGAGTGTTTCAGGCTGCCCTGTGAGCTTGGTCCACTCCACCAGCAAGAAAGCCGGTCTGCAACGGCATTTCCGAGTCCAGGCCAAGACCTTCCTGCAGGTAAGGGAGCTTTACCTCAGCCCTGACCCCACCTTTGGGTCTGCCTAGACTGACCCTCCCTTTCCTCACTGTCCTAGCTACATCCTTTGGGAAAGGGGCCCAGGCATTCCCTTCCCCTCCTGACCTCCTTTAAACAGAGCTGTGTCCTTGGCGCCACCTGGTGGCCACACTGATAACAGTGACAGTTTCCCTTTCCCGGCCCATTCAAAGAAGGTGGTAGGGCTGGAGGTGATCCTTGTGCAGAGAACATAGAAAAACAGAGATGGAAGATGAATCTCTAGTGGAGACACAAGCAGATGTAAGAGTAGTTAATAAAGAGCAGTCATTTAATGAAGTGCACACTATGGGCCAGGTATTGTGCTGGGTGCTTAACCCACATTGATAATTATTTAAAAAAAATTTTTTTTACATACAATCATCTAATTATATATTATTTAGTTATAACTATTCAATTACACATTTATATTTTTCAATCTTTAATTTCTTTATTGATTAAGGTATTACATATGTGACCACATTCCCCCCATAACCCCCCCCTTTCCCTCGCCCCCCTGTTGTCTGTGTCCATTGGTTAGACTTATATTCATGCATACAAGTCTTTGGTTGATCTCTTCCCCTTACGCCCACCCTCCCCTACTTTCCCTCTGAGGTTTGACAGTCTTATTGCTGCTTCTCTGTCTCTGGATCTATCCCTTTTCATCAGCCTATGTTGTTCACTATATTCTACAAATGAGTGAGACCATGTGGTATTTATCTTTCTCTGACTGGCTTATTTCACTTAGCATAATGCTCTACAGTTCCATCCATGCTGTTGCAAATGGTAAGAACTCCTTCTCTTTTACCACAGCGGAGTATTCCATTGTGTAGCTATACCACAGTTTTTTAATCCACTCATCTGCTGATGGGCACTTAGGCTGTTTCCAAATATTAGATATGGTGAATTGTGCTGCTATGAATATAGGGATTCATATATCCTTTTTGATTGGTGTTTCTAGATTCTTGGGATATATTCCTAGAAGTGGGATCACGCAGTCAAATGGAAGTTCCATATTAAGTTTTTTGAGGAAACTCCATACTGTTCTCCACAGTGGCTGCATCAGTCTGCATTCCCACCAGCAGTGCACGAGGGTTCCTTTTTCTCTGCATAATCGCCAGCACTTGTCATTTGTTGATTTGTTGATGATAGCCTTTCTGGCGGGTGTGAAATGATACCGCATTGTCGTTTTGATTTGCATCTCTCATATAATTGGTGAATTTGAGCATGTTTTCATATGTCTTTCGGCCTTCTCTATGTCCTCTTTTGAAAAGTGTCTATTTAGGTCCCTTGCCCATTTTTTGATTGGATTGTTTATCTTCCTTTTGTTAAGTTGTATGAGTTCCCTGTAAATGCTGGAGTTTAAACCACCCTTATCCATGATAACATTAGCAAATATGTTCTCCCATGAAGTGGGCTTTCTTGTTGTTTTGTTTATGTTTTCCTTTGCTGTGCAAATCTTTTTATTTTGATCTAGTCCCATTTGTTTATTTTCTCTTTAGTTTCCATTGCCCTAGGAGCAGTATCAGTGAAGTAATTCCTCGGCATATGTTTGCGATTTTGCTGCCTATGGATTCCTCTAGTATTATTATGGTTTCATGTCTTACATTTAAGTCCTTTATCCATTTTGAGTTTATTTTTGTGTATGGTGTAAGTTGGTGGTCTAGTTTCATCTTTTTGCATGTATCTGTCCAATTTTCCCCATACCATTTATTGAAGAGACTGTCTTGACTCCATTGTATGCTCTTGCCTCCTTTGTCGAATATTAATTGGGCATAGTGGTTTGGGTCGATTTCTGGGTTCTCTATTCTACTCCATTGATCTATATGTCTGTTCTTGTGCCAGTATCAAGCTGTTTTAAGAACAGTGGCTTTGTAATACAGCTTTATATCTGGTATTGATATCTCACCTCCTTTGTCCTTCTTTCTCAGGATTGCTGCAGCTATTTGAGGTCTTTTTTTATTCAAGATGAATTTTTGGAATGTTCGTTCTAGATCGGTGAAATATGCCGTTGGTAATTTAATGGGGATTGCATTGAATCTGTAGATTGCTTTGGGTAGTATGGACATTTTGATGATGTTGATTCTACCAATCCATGAACACGGTATGTTCTTCCATCTGTTTATGTCTTCCTCTATCTTTTTTATCAGTGTTCTGTAGTTTTTCCCATATAGGTCTTTTACCTCCTTAGTTAAGTTTATTCCTAGGTATCTTAATTTTTTTGATGTGATGGTAAATAGGATTGCTTTTTTAGTTTCTCTTTCTGTACGTTCACTATTGGTGTAAAGAAATACCATAGATTTCTTGGCATTAATTTTGTATCCTGCTACATTGCCAATTTTTTTTATTAGATCTAATAATTTTTTGATGGAGTCTTTAAGGTTTTCTATATACAGTATCATGTCATCTGCAAATAATGACAGTTTACTTCTTCTTTTCCAATTTGGATGCCTTTTATTTCTTCTTCTTGTCTGATCGCAATGGCTAGTACTTCAACTACTATGTTGAACAGGAGTGGTGAGAGTGGGCATCCCTGTCTTGTGCCTGTACTTAGGGTAAATGGCCTTAGTTTTTGACCATTGAGTATGATGTTGGCTGTGGGTTTGTTATATATGGATTTTTTTTTATTTCTTTTTTTTATGATCTGTTTTTTTTTTATTTCTTTTTTTTAATTTGGATTTTATTATGTTGAGGTATGATCCTTCTATTTCCACCTTGCTGAGAGTTTTTATCAAGAAAGGGTGTTGGATTTTGTCAAATGCCTTTTCTGCGTCAATTCATATGACTATGTGATTTTTATATCTCAATTTGTTTAATGTGATGTATCACGTTTATTGATTTGCGGATATTGTACCATCCTTGCATCCCTGGGATAAATCCTACTTGGTCGTGGTGTATGATCTTTCTGATATATTGCTGGATCCGATTTGCTAGAATTTTTGTTGAGGATTTTGGCATCTATGTTCATGAGGGATATTGGCCTATAATTCTCTTCCATTGTGTTGTCTTTATCTGGTTTTGGTATGAGGGTGATGCTGGCTTCATAGAATGAGCTTGGAAGTGTTCCTTCCTCTTGAATTTTTTGGAATAGTCTCAGGAGGATAGGTTTTAGTTCCCCCTTGAATGTTTGGTAAAACTCCCTTGTGAAGCCATCTGGCCCCGGGCTTTTGTTTGCTGTGAGCTTTTTGATGATTGCTTCAATTTCTTCCATAGTTATTCACCTATTGAGATTTTTAGAATCTTCCTGATTGAGTTTTGGAATGTTATATTTTTCTAGGAATTTGTCCATTTCCTCTAGGTTGTCTAGTTTGTTGGAGTAGAGTTTTTCATAGTAATTTTTAACAATCCTTTGAATTTCTGTGGGATCTGTTGTTATTTTGCCTCTTTCATTTGTGATTTTGTTTATTTGGTGAGTCTGGCTAGGGGTTCATCAATCTTATTTATCCTTTCAAAAAACCAGCTCTTGGTTTCATTGAGATTTTGTATTTTTTTTTTTTTGGTCTCTATGTCATTTATTTCTGCTCTGATCTTTATTATCTCCTTCCTTCTGCTCGCTCTAGACTTTTCTTGTTGCTCTCTCTCTGGCTCTTTGAGTTGTAGAGTTAGATGATTTACTATCATTTTTTCTTGTTTTTTGAGTTAGGCCTGTAGAGCTATAAAATTCCCTCTCAGGACTGCTTTCATTGTGTCCCATAAATTTTGGATTGTTGTGTTTTTATTGTCATTATTTTCCAGGGTGTTTTTAATTTCTTCTTTGATCTCATTGGTAACCCAATCATTATTTAATAGCATGCTATTCAGCTTCCAAGTATTTGAGTTTTTTGGATTGTTTTTATTGTAGTTTATTTCTACTATTATGCCATTGTGGTCTGAGAAGATGCTTGGTATGATTTCAATCTTCTTGAATTTGGAGAGACTTTGCTTGTGACCCAATATGTGGTCTATTTTTGAAAATGTCCCGTGTGCACTTGAGAAGAACGTATATTCTGTGTCTTTGGGGTGTAATTTTCTGAAGATTTCAATTAAGTCCATCTGATCTAGTGAGTCATTTAGGATTGCTGTTTCTTTGCTGATGTTTTGTCTAGAGGATTTATCCAATGATGTCAGTGGTGTGTTTAAGTCCCCTACTATCATTGTATCATTGTATCATTGTCAGTCTCTCCCTTAATATCTTCCAGGAGGTTTTTAATGTATTTGGGTGCTCCTGCATTGGGTGCATATATGTTTATCAGGGTTATATCCTCTTGTTTTATCAATTCCTTTATTATTATGAAGTGGCCTTCCTTATCTCTTTTTATGGCCTATACTTTGAGGTCTATTTTGTAAGATATAAATATTGCTACCCCAGCTTTTTTTTCATTTCCATTTGCCTGAAAGATATTTTTCCATCCCTTCACTTTCAGTCTGTGTGAGTCCCTTGTTCTGAGGTGGTTCTCTTGTAGACAGCATATATATGGGTCATGTCTTTTTATCCATTCAGCCACTCAATGTCTTTTGATTGGAGTATTATTCCATTTATGTTTAAAGTTATTATTGAAAGGTACTTGTTTGTAGTCATTTCTATTTTTGTGTCTGTGTTCTTCTTACCTTTTTATTTCTTCTTTTTACAGCATTCCTTTTAGCATTCCTTGCATTGCTGGCTTGGTAATGATAAACTCCCTTAGCTTTTTTTTTTGTCTGTGAAGCTTCTCATTTTCCCTTCAATTTTGATTGATAGTCTTGCTGGATAGAGTATTCTGGGATTCAGACCTTTGCTTTGCAGCACTTTATATGCCTCCTTCCATTCCCTTCTTGCTGGGGTCCAACCCCAGCAGGTCCAGGGGTTCCCAAAGGCGTAGACGGAGTCGGCGAAGAAGGAAGGACACGGAGACAGTGTTCAATTGATCAGCAGCATAGCCAGGATCTCCAGCCAGGATCTCCAGCCAAGTTCTGGTCTGGATCTCCAGAGAGGTTCTGCTGCTTATTGTCTTGTTACATCCATATTTATACCAGTTGATTTTAATCCTGTCAATTTCTATTACAAAGGTTAGGGCGTTTCTTATCTCCATTCCAGGGAGTAAAGATTATGTAGCTTAAGCATGATTGTTTGTAGTTAAAGTGATTAACTACCCGCCTGGCACTTAGTTAAGGAGTTTCATACCCTCCCTAACTTCAGGGAAAAATTCCTACCTGGGGATTCAACCTTTCTCGGAGAGGTGACCTTGGTTAAAACACACAGCGCTAAGGGGAGCAAACATATTAAGAACAGTATGCTATATACGCCAGGTCCCTTGAAACTTATGCTGTGCAGATGTTTCTATCCTGCAGCGACTGTGTCAAGCAGCAAGGATGGACCGGCTTCCGGCACCTTCTAACTTGCTGTGTTTCTGTTGAGAAATCATTTGATAATCTGATGGGGGATCCTTTGTTGGTAACTCTCTGTCTCTCTCTTGCAGCCTTTAAGATTCTTTCTTAGTCGTGAAGATTTTCCATTGTAATTATGATGTGTCTTGGTGTGGGTTTTTCGGGATTCATCTTGCTTGGGACTCTCTGTACTTGTTTAACTTTTTTCTTCCCCATATCTGGGAAGTTTTCTGTCATTATTTCTTCAAATGGATTTTCTAATCCTTGCTGCTCTTCTTGTCCTTCTGGAAGCCCTATTATGCATATGTTACTTCGTTTCATGTTGTTCCAAAGCTCCCTTAGGCTCTCCTCCTGCTTTTTAATTTTTTTCTCCAGTTGCTGTTCAGATTGGGCTTGTTTCTCTACCTTATCTTCTAACTCACTAATTCGGTCCTCTGCTTCTTCTAGTCTACTGTTGAAACCTTCCATGGTGTTTTTGATTGTAGCTATATCACTTTTCATTTCTTCCTGATTCTTGCATAGGTTGTTGATTTTCTCATCCATCTGGTGAATGAATTGTACAAACATTACTATGAATTCTTTTTTAAAAAAAATATATTTCATTGATTTTTCACAGAGAGGAAGGGAGAGAGATAGAGAGCTAGAAACATCGATGAGAGAGAAACATCGATCAGCTGCCTCCTGCACATCTCCCACCAGGGACGTGCCCGCAACCCAGGTACATGCCCCTGACCGGAATTGAACCTGGGAACTTTCAGTCCACAGGCCGACGCTCCATCCACTGAGCCAAACCAGTCTCGGCTACTATGAATTCTTTTTTCTGTCATGTTGCATGCTTCAATTTCACTAATTTCCTTTCTTGGTGACTCCTCATTTTCTTTCCTCTGGGGATTGTGTCATCTCCCATTTTGACTATCACCAGAAGATTCAAACGTAGAGTTGTGTGGGCCTGGGCCATGTGCAGTGGGAGCTTTGCACCACCCTATTGTCACTGAAGAGCTCTGACACTAAGATGTGTGACTGTTGTGGGTTGGTGGGAACCAGGCTCGCCCAGAGGCAGCATTACCAGCACTCATTGTGGCCTCGTGTGCGCACCTAGAATCAGGGACCCCGCCTGCACCATGCTGAAACAGAGACCCCCCTGGCATGTGTTGAAAATCAGAGCCCTCTAGTGTGTTCCAGGAGTCAGAGTTCCCCAAGAATCCAGTATCTCAGCCTCACTGAGATTCAGGGTCCCTGTGTGCGCATGCACCAAGAATTGGAGTCACTGGCTCTTAGTGTGAATGCACTGGGAATCAGGGATCCCAGGCGCGTGTGATAAGAAACAGAGTCAAGTCACTGGTGCTTAGTGCTGCCTCCCTCCTGGAGAATCGGGGTCCGGTCAGCTTGGGGGACTTCAGTGAGTGCTTGCCCAGAATCAAAGTCAGGTGGCACTACCACCCTGCATGGGCTTCGGGTTTGGTCACCCGATTGCCTTGTGGGGAACAAATCCCCAGTGTCTGAGCACTCCTAGGCTCAAGTTCCTGCAGAGGTGCTGTGGGGAACAGATTCCCAGTGTCTGCAAGTTCTCAGGCTCAAATTCCTGCAGTGGCGCACACCATGCGAGGGCGGGTCTATCAGTTACTATGGTGTTCCATGCTAGCCTGCAGGGAGGGGGATGGACTCTGTTACTCACAGAAATCTGCTGCGGGAATGTCTGGATTCTTGGTGTCTGTGGGTCTGTAGCTGTGGTCACAGGTCTCTGTCCCCAGTGGCTGCAGGGTCCTAGTTTGTGTCTGAGACCAGACTGGGTGGTGCTGAGGCCAGGATCCTAGTCTCAAGCAGCTCTGTTTCTCAAGATGGCATGGTCTCTGTGCCCACGCTGGCCCCCCAGGAGTGTCCACGCTGGGAGCAGGGCTCCGCCATCTAAGACTACCTGGCTTGGAAGACCTGCAGAATCAAACTGTCCCTAGCTCATACACACACACACCACACATGTCCACACACTTCTCTATCGCTCCTTCACTCTCTCACACTCTCTCCCTCCCTACCTTCCTGCCTGTCACCATCCTCCTTTATCTCAAGTACACATTTATTATCTCACACAAGGGACATAGAGATTCAGGAGAGAATGAGCCCAAAATAGAGAAAGATCAGAACCTGAACCAGACCAAGGGGAACCTTATGTCCTCTAGATCCCAAGGACAGGAATAGGGGACTGCACTGTAGCAGTGAATTCCCAGTGTTATGAAAAAGATTGCAACACAGTTTCTTGCTATTACCAGTGACTTGCTGGTGTTTTCAATCTCTTTTCTACAATGTCTACACCTCTATATCTATGAATACAAGTGCTTTCTAACACTGTGCTACATTATCCTGGTATTAGCAGCAATTTGCAAATGTTTTCAAACTGGTTACTAGAGCGTTTACAGTACACCTCTGTAGTAGTGAATTCCCAGTGTTATGAAAGAGACTCCTAAACAGTTTCTTGGTTTCACCAATGATTTCCAAGTGTTCTCAAACTCTTCTGTACAGTGTTTACAGCTCTGTAGCAGTAAATTCCAAGTGTTTTTGAAACAGCTTTCTACATAGTTTCCAGATTATAGCAGTGATGTCCAAGTGTTTCCAAAGGCTTTCCTAGAGAGTTTACACGACTGTAGTAGTGAATTCCAGTGTTGTGAAACATGTTCCAACCCAGTGTCTTGTTTCTGCTAGTGATTTCTCAGTGTTTTCAAAATCTTTTGTACTGAGTTTATAGCTCTGTAGCAGTGAACTCTAAGTGTTTTTGAAACAGCTTTCTACATAATTTCCAGAATACAGCAATGATGTCCTAGTGTTTTCAAAAGGTTTCCTGGAGTGTTTACAGCACTGTATTAGTCAATTTCCAATTTTGTGAGATTCCAATACAGTTTCTTGTTATAACCAGTGATTTCTCAATCTTTTCTGAAATGTCTACACCTCTATATCTATGAATACAAATGTTTTCAAACACTGTTCTACAGCATCCTGGTTATAGCTGCGATTTACAAGTGTTTTCAAACTCTTTCCTCGAGGGCATACTGCACAAGAGCTGTGAATACCCCTGTTGTGAAACAGATTCCTTCATGGTTTCTATAGTATAGCAGTGTTTTTTTGTTCTGTTTTCAAACTATTTCCTTGGAAGCTTACAGGACTGTGGCCTTGAATTCAAAGTGTTTTGATATGGATTGTGACATAGTTATCAGATTGTAGCAGTGATTTCCTTCTGTTGTCAATGTTGTCACTAGAGCGTTCATAGCACTGTACGTATGAATTCCAAATGTTTTGAAACAGATTCCTACAGAGTTTCCCATTTGCAGCTGTGATTTCCAATGGTTTTTACTCTTTGGACAAAGTTTAGAGCTCAGTAGCAGTGATTTTCAAGTGTTTTGGAGAAGATTTCTACATAATATCCAGATTTTAGCAGTGAATTCAGAGTGTTGTCAAACTCTTTTATACAGTGCCTACACCTCTATGTCTATGAATACAAAACGATTTCTAACACTGTTCTACACTATCCTGGTTATAACTGTGATTTCCAAGTATTTTCAAACTCTTTCCTAGATGGTTTACAGCAAAATAGCTGTGAATTCCATGTTTTGAAACAGATACCTACATTGTGTCCAGGCTTTAGCAGGTTTTTCATGTGTTCTCCTACACTTTCATAGAGGGTTTATAGGGCTGTGGCCTTGAGTTCCAATCGTTTTGAAACTGATTTTCATATATCTTTCCAATTTCAGCTATGATATCCAAGTGTTTTCACACTCTTCACTAGAGATTTCTAGCACTGTAGCAGTGAATTCCAAGTGTTTTTGAAACAGCTTTTTACAGTGACAACCAAGTGTTTCCAAAGACTTTCCTGGAGAGTTTACAGCTCTGTAGCAGTGAATTGCAAGTGTTTTGAAACAGGTTATTACATAATTTCCAGATTATACCAGTGATGTCCAAGTGTTTCCAAAATCTTTCCTAGAGAGGTTACAGTGCTGTAGTAGTGAATTCCCTTTATTGTCAAACAAATTCCAACAATTTCTTGCTATTACCAGTGATTTCCAATTGTTTTCAAACTCTTTTGTACAAAGTTTACAGCTCCATAGCAGTGAAAAGCAAGCATTTTGAAACAGCTTTCTACATAATTTACAGAATATAGAAGTGATGTCTCAGTGTGTCCAAAGGCTTTCCTGAAGCATTTACAGCATTGTAGTAGTGAATTCCTAGTGTTGTGAAACAGATTCCAACGCAGTTTCTTGCTATTACCAGTGATTTGCTAGTGTTTTCTTACTCTTTTCTACAATGTCTACACCTGTACATCTATGAATACACATGTTTTCTAACACTGTTCTACATTATCCTTGTATTAACAATTCACAATTGTTTTCAAACTGGTTACTAGAGCATTTATACTGCTGTAGTAGTGATTTCCCAGTGTTATGGAACTAATTCCTAAAGAGTTTCTTGCTTTTACCAATAATTTCCAAGTGTTTTCACACTCTTCAATAGAGTTTTCCAGCTCTGTAGCAGTGAATTCCAAGTGTTTTAAAACAGCTTTTTACATAATTTCCAGATTATAACAATGATGATCAAGTGTTTCCAAAAGCTTTCCTAGAGAGTTTACAGCTCTGTTGCATTGAATTCCCAGGGTTGTGAAACAGATTCCAACACAGTATCTTGCTTCTGCTACTGATTTCTCAGTGTGTTCAAACTCTTTTGTACCGTGTTTATAGCTGTGTAGCAGTGAAGTCCAAGTGTTTAGAAACAGATTTCTGCATAATTTCCAGATTTTAGCAGGGATCCCACCATGTTGTCAAACTCTTTCCTACAATGTCTACACCTCTATATCTGTGAATAGAAATAATTTGTAACACTGTTCTACACTACCCTGTTTATAACTCCGAGTTCCAAGTATTTTCAAACTCCTCGATGGTTTATAGCAAAACAGCTCTGAATTCCCTTGTTATGAAACAGATTCGTACACAGTGTCTAGTCTTTAGCAGGTTACTCAAGTGTTCTCAAATAGTTTCCTAGGGGGTTTATAGGGATGTGGAAGTGAGTTCCAATTGTTTTGAAACAGATTCCTATGTATCTTCACAATTTCAGCAGTGATTGGCATGTTCTCCAGAACTTTCCTAGAGAGTTTAGAGCTCTGTAGCAGTGAACTCCAAGTGTTTTGAACCCACTTTCTACATAATTTTCAGATTTTAGCAGTGATTTCAGTGTTGTCAAACTCTTTTCTACAATATCTACACCTCTATATCTATGATACAATTAATTTCTAACTATGTACTACACTATCCTGTTTATAACTGTGAATTCCAAGCATTGTCAAACTCTTTTATAGATGGTTTACAGTGAAACAGCTCTGAATTCCCTTGTTTTGAAACAGATTCCTACATAGTGTTCAGTATTTACCAGTTTTCTCAAGTGTTCTCCAACACTTTCCTAGAGGGTTTATAGGGATGTGGTAGTAAGTTCCAAGTGTTTTGAAACAGCTTTCTACATAATTTCCAGATTATAACAGTTATCTCCAAGTGTTTCCAAAGGCTTTCTTAGAGAGTTTACAGCCCTGCAGTTGTGAATCTCACTGTTATGAAAAAGACTCATAAAGTGTTTCTTGTTATTACTAATGATTTCCAAGTGTTTACAAGGTTAACAGCTCTGCCACAGTAAATTCCCAGGGTTGTTAAACAGATTCTAACACAGTTTATTGCTATTACCAGTGATTTGCCAGTGTTTTCATACTCTTCTGCAATCTCTACATCTATGAAAACAAACAATTTATAACACTGTTTTACACTATCCTGTGTACAACTGCGACTTTCAAGTATTTTCAAACTCTTTCCTACATGGTTTACAACAAAGCGCTGAATCCCCTAGTTTTGAAACATATTCCTACATGTCCCATCTTTACCAGGTTTCTCAAGTGTTCTCCAACACTTTTCTAGAGAGTTTATAGGGATGTGGCAGTGAATTCCAATTGTTTTGAAACAGATACCTATGTATCTTCACAATTTCAGCTGTAATTTTCACGTTCTCCAACACTTTCTTAGAGAGTTTACACCTCTATTGCAGTGACTTCCAAGTGATTTGAAACTGCTTTCTACATAATTTCCAGTTTATAGTAGTGAACCCAAGTGTTTCCAAAGGCTTTTCTAGAGAGTTTACAGTGCTGTAGTAGTGAATTCGCAGTGTTGTGAAACAGATTCCAACATAGTATTTTGCCTCTGCTATTGATTTCTCAGTGTGTTCAAACTCTTTTGTAACATGTTTACAGCTCTGTAACAGTGAAGTCATGTGTTTTAAAACAGCTTTGTACATAATTTCCAGATTATAACAGTGATGTCCAAGTGTTTCCAAAGGCTTTCCTAGAGAGTTTACAGTGCTGCAGTAGTGAATCCCAGTATTGTGATTCAGATTCATGCAGTTTCTTGCTATAACCAGTGATTTGCCATAGTTTACAAGCTCTTTTCTACAATGTCTACACCTCTACATCTATGAATACAAATAATTTCTAACATTGTTCTACACTGTCCTGTTTATAACTGCGACTTCCAAGTATTTTCAAACTCTTTCCTAGATGGTTTTCAGCGAAATATCTCTGAATTCCCTTGTTTTGAAAACCTATTCCTACATAGTGTCCAGGTTTCTCAAGTGTTCTCCAACACTTTCATAAAGGTTTTATAGGAATGTGGCAGTGAGTTCTAATTATTTTGAAACAGATTACTATGTATCTTCGCAATTTCAGCTGTGATTTTCATGCTCTCCAGCGCTTTTCTAGAGAGTTTATAGCTCTGTTGCAGTGACTTCCAAGTGATTTGAACCCACTTTCTACATAATTTCCAGATTATAGCAGTGATGTCCAAGTGTTTCCCAAGGCTTTCCTAGAGAGTTTACAGTGCCTGTGGTAGTGAATTCCCAGTGTTGTGAAACAGATTCCAACAAAGTTTCTTGCTATTACCAGTGATTTGCTAGTGTTTTCTTACTCTTTTCTACAATGTCTACATCTATGAATACAATTGTTTTCAAACACTGTTCTACATTATCCTGGTACTAGCAGCAATTCGCAATTATTTTCAAACTCATTACTAGAGCGTTTACACAGCTGTGGTAGTGAATTCCCAGTGTTAAGGAACAGATTCCTAAAGAGTTTTTTGATTTTACCAATAATTTCCAAGTGTTTTCAAAGTCTTTTATACAGAGATTACACCTCTGTCGCATTGAGTTTCAAGTGTTTTGAGACATCTTTCTACATAATTTCTATATTATAGCAGTGATGTCCAAGTGTTTCCTAAATCTATCCTGGAGAGTTTATATAACTGTAGTAGTGAATTTCCAGTATTGTGAAACAGATTCCAACAGTTTCTTGCTATTACCAGTGATTTGCCAGTGTTTTTAAGCTCTTTTCTACAATGTCTACACTCTACATCTATGAATACAAGTATTTTCTAACACTGTTCTACAGTATCCTTTTTATAGCTGGAATTTCCAAGTATTTTCAAACTCTTTCTAGACAGTTTACAGTGAAAGAGCTGTGACTTTCCTTGTTTTGAAAGTTTCCTTCATAGTGTCCAGGCTTTAGCAGGTTTTTCATGTATTCTCCTACACTTTCCTAGAGCAGTGGTTCTCAACGTTGGCTACACTTTAGAATTGCCTGGGAATCTTTTTAAAATCCTGATTTCTGGGCCTCATCCTCCAGAAATTCTGTTTCTTTGTTATGGGGTGGGGCCACAACATTAGTCACAAAGAAACAGAATTTCCAGAGAATGAGGCCCAGAAATCAGGATTTTAAAAAGATTCCCAGGTGATTCTAATGTGCAGCCAAGGTTGAGAACCACTGTTCTAGAGGGTTGATAAGGCTGTGGCCATGAGTCCCAATCATTTTGAAACTGATTCCCATATATGTTTCTAATTTCAGCTGTGATTTCCAAGCGTTTTCACACTCTTCACTAGAGATTTCCAGCTCTGTAGCAGTGAATTCCAGGTGATTTGAACCAACTTTCTACATAATTTCCAGATTATAACAGTGATGACCAAGTGTTTCCAAAGGCTTTCCTAGAGAGTTAACAGCGCTGCAGTTGTGAATCCCAATGTTATGAAACAGACTCATAGTTTCTTGCTTTTACCAATGATTTCCAAGTGTTTTCAAACTCTTTTGTACAAGGATTACAGCTCTGCCGCAGTGAATTCCCAGGGTTGTGAAACAGATTTCAAGACAGTTTTTTGCTATTACCAGTGATTTGCCAGTGTTTTCAAGCTTTTTTCTACAGTGTCGACACCTCTATATCTATGAATACAAGTGTTTTTCTAACACTGTGTACATTATCCTGGTATTAACAGCAGCTCACAATTTTTTAAAAAACTCGCTACTAGAGCATTTACACTGCTGTTGTAGTGAATTCCCAGTGTTATGAACAGATTCCTGAAGAGTTTCTTGCTTTTCCTAATGATTTCCAAGTGTGTTCAAACTCTTTTTTATAGTTTACAGCTCTGTCACAGTGAATTGAAAGTGCTTTAAAGCAGCTTTCTACATATTTTCCAGATTTTAGCAGTGATTTCACACTGTTGTGAAACTCTTTTCTATAATATTCACGCCTCCATATCTATGAATACAAATAATTCCTTACACTGGTCTACACTATCCTGTTTATAACTGTGACTTCTAAGTATTTTCAAACTCTTTTTTAGACAGTTTACAGTGAAACAGTTCTGAATTCCCTTGTTTAGAAACAGATTTCTACAAAGTGTCCAATCTTTAGCAGGTTTCTCAAGTGTTCACCAACTCTTTCCTAGAGGGTTTACAGGGATGTGGCAGTGAGTTATAAGTGTTTTCAACCTGATTTCTATATAATTTCCAGATTATAGAAGTGTTTCCAAAGGCTTTCCTAGAGAATTTACAGCACTGCAGTAGTGAATTCCCAGTGTTGTGAAACAGATTCCAACACAGGGTCTTGCTTCTGCTACTGATTTCTCAGTGTTTTCAAACTCTTTAATAACATGTTTACAGCTCTGTAGCAGTGAAGTTCAAGTGTTTTAAAACAGGTTTCTACCAAATTTCCAGATGAGAGCAGTGATGTCCAAGTGTTTCCAAAGGCTTTCCTAGAGAGTTTACAGTGCTGTTGTAGTGAATTTCTAGTGTTGTGAAACAGATTCCAACACAGTTTCTTGCTATTACCAGTGATTTGCCAGTGTTTTCAACTCTTTTCTACAATGTCTACAACTCTCTATATCTATGAATACAAGGGTTTTCTAACATTGTTCAATGGCATCTTTGTTATAGCTGTGATTTCCAAGTATTTTCATATTCTTTCTAGAAAGTTTACAGCAAAATGGTTGTTAGTTACCATGTTTTGAACAGTTTCCTACATAGTGTCCAGGCTTTTTCAGGTTTTTCATGTGTTATCTTACACTTTCCTAGAGGGTTAAAGAGCTGTGGCTGTGAGGTCCAATTGTTTTGAACTGATTCCCATATATCTTATCAATTTCAGCTGTGATTTCCAAGTGTTTTCACACAATTCACTAGAGATTTTCAGGTCTGTACAGTGAATTCCAAGTGTTTTTAAACAGCTTACTACATAATTTCCTGATTATAATATTGATGTCTTAGAAACCACAAGGAGTTCACTGAAAAGCAGCAGTAAACTAGACAAAATAGTTAAAAAAACACATGGAAATCAGTTCTCAACGTGAGGAAAGAGTGTAGAAAGGGATTTGTACAATGTGGGGAAATCCATGCAATGGAGCAGTAAGCACACTGTAGCACAGTGTTAGAAACCATTGAGAATTCATTTAAAATAGGCACTGAACTGTACGAAATAGTTGGAAAACTGGTGGAAATTCTTTCTAAACATCAGGAAAGAGTGCAGAAAGCTGTTCAATGTGGAAAATCCCTGGTCAATTCCAGAAAGCACATTATACCACAGTCTTAGAAACCACTAGGAATTCACTGAAAAGCTTCAGTAAACTGGACATAATAGTTAGAAAACACGTGGAAATCACTTCTCACCATGGGGAAAGAGTATAGAAAGGTGTTTGTACAATGTGGGGAAATCGCTTAAATAGAACAGTAAGCACACTATAGCACAGTGCTGGAAAACACTAGGAATTCACTGAAAAGCAGCAGTAACTTGTACCAAAGAGAAAAATTGAAAATCATTTTTGAAGGTGAGGAAGGAGTGTATATGGGTGTTTTAGGATGAACGGAAATTCCTTAAGTAAAGCAATAAGCACACTATAGCACAGTGTTAGAAACCATTGGGAATTCACTGTAAAGCAGCACTGAACTGTATGAAATAGTTGGAAAACAAGTGGATATATACCTTCTAAACATCAAGAAAGAGTGCAGAAAACTATTTCTCTATTACAGGAAAATCCCTGTTAAAGAGCTGTAGGCACACAATTGCAGTCTTAGAAACACTAAGAATTCACTAAAAAGCTGCAGTAAACTTGTCAAACTAGTTAGAAAACACGTGGAAGTTACTTCTCAATGTGAGGAAAGAGTGTAGAAAGGTGTTTTTACAATGAGGGGAAATCCCTGAAATGGAGCAATAAGCACACTATAGTTCAGTGTTAGAACCACTAAGAAGTCACTGAAAAGCAGCAGTAACTTGTATTGAATAGTTAGGAAACAAGTTAAAATGATTCTGAATATTAGGAAACATTGTAGACAGTTGTTAGAGTATGAGGGGAAATCAATTAAATAGAGCAGTAAGCACACTGTTTTAGTGTTAGAGACCACTAGGAATTCACTGAAAAGCAGCAGTAACTTGTAACAAATAGTTAGAAAATGAGTGAGAATCACTTCTCAATGTGAGAAAAGAGAGAAGAAAGGTGTTTGTACAATATGGGGAATTCTCTTAAATACAGCACTAAGCACACTATAACACAGTGTTAGAAACCATTAGGAATTCATAGAAAAGCAGAAGTGACTTATACCAAATAGTTTTACTCATGTTCAAAAGAGAAAAGAATGTAGAAAGGTGTTTGAGAATGTGGTGAAATCAGTGCTGAAGAGCAATACACACATAGCACATAGTTGGAAACCACTTTGAATTCACTGAATTGCAGCTCTAAATTGTGCAATATAGTTGTAAAACAGGTGGAAATCACTTTTAAACATCAGGATAGAGTGAAGAAATCTGTTTATCCAATGTGGGAATATCCCTGGTAAATAACAGTAAGCACACTATAGCACAGTGTTAGAAACTACTAGGAATTCACTGAAAAGCAGCAGTAACTTATAACAAAATAGAAAACATGAGAGGATCACTTGTCAATGTGAGGAAAGAGTGTAGAAAGGTATTTGTACAATTTGGGGAATTCTCTCAAATACAGCACTAAGCACACTATAACAGTGTTAGAAACCATTAGGAATTTATAGAAAAGCAGAAGTGACTTATACCAAATAGTTTTACTCACGTTCAAAAGAGGAAAGAGTGTAGAAAGGTGTTTGAGAATGAGGGGAAATCCGTGCTGAAGAGCAGTACACACTTTATAGCACATGGTTGGAAAACACTTTGAATTCACTGAATTGTAGCTCTAAACTGTGCAATGTAGTTGGAAAACAGGTGGAAATCACTTTTAAACATCAGGATAGAGTGCTGAAAACTGTTTGTCCAATGCAGGAAAATACCTGGTAAAGACCAGTAAGCACACTATAGTGCAGTGTTAGAAACCACTAGGAATTCACTGAAAAGCACCAGTAACTTATAACAAATAGTTAGAAAACATGAGAGAATCATTTCTCAATGTGAGGAAAAAGTGTAGAAAGGTGTTTGAACAATATGGGGAATTCCCTTAAATACAGCAGTAAGCACACTATAGCACAGTGTTAGAAACCACAGGGAATTCACTATAAAGCAGTAGTGAACTGTACGAAATAGTTGGAAAACAGGTGGATATACCTTCTAAACATAAGGAAATCGTGCAGAAAGCACTTTGTATAATGCGGCAAAATCCCTGGTAAAGAACAGAGAGCACACTATAACACAGTGTTAGAAACCACTAAGAATTCACTGAGCAGTAGTAATCTGGAAAAAATAATTAGAAAACAGGTGGAAATCACTCTCAATTGTGGAGAAAGTGTGCTAAAAAGTGTTTTTACACTGTGGAGAAATCACTTAAATAGAGCAGTAAGCATGCTATAGCACCATGTTCGAATCCACTGAGAATTCCCTGAAAAGCAGCAGTAAACTGGACAAAATAGTGGGAAAACTAATGTAAATCACTTCTCAATGTAAGGAAAGGGTGTAGAAAGGTGTTTGAGAATGATGGGAAATCCCTTAAATACAGCAGTAAACACACTATAGCAGAGTGTTAGAAACCACTATGAATTAATTGAAAACAGTAGTAACTTATACCAAATAATTTTCCTCATGTTCAAAAGAGGAAAGATATAGAAAGGTGTTTGGGAATGAGGGGAAATTAGTGCCGAAGAGCAGTATACACATTATAGAACAATAGAGGCCCGGTGCACAAAAATCTGTGCACTTGGTGGGGAAAAGGGGTCCCTCAGCCCGGCCTGTGCCCTCTCGCAGTCTAGGACCCCTGGGGAGATAACGACCTGCTGGCTTAGGCCTGCTCCCGGGTGGTAGAGGGCAGGCCCAATCCCTAGGTGCAGCCCCTGGTCGGGCTCAGAGCAGGGCCGATTGGGGAGTTGGGGCGCCACCCCCTGTCATGCACAGAGCAGGGCAGATTGGGAGGTTGCGATGCCACCCTCAGTCACGCTCAGGGTAGGGCTGATTGGGGGGTTGGGGCACCTCCCCCTGTCACAATCAAGGCAGGGTCGATAGGGAGGTTGCGGCGCCAGCCCTTGTCACGCACAGAGCAGGGCCGATCAGGGGGTTGGGGCGCTGCCCCCTGTCATGCACAGAGCAGGGCCCATCAGAGGGTTTAGGGCTCTGTACCCTGTCACGCACAGAGCAGGGTCGATCAGGGGGTTGGGGAGCTCCCCGCTGTCACGCACAGAGCAGGGCCCATCAGGGGATTGGGGAGCTCCCTCCTGTCATGCACAGAGCAGGGTCGATCAGGGGGTTGGGGAGCTCCTCCCTATCACGAACAGAGCAGGGCCCATCAGGGGGTTGAGGAGCTCCCCCCGTCACTCACAGAGTAGGGCCAATAGGGGAGTTGGGGCACTGCCCCCTGTCACACACAGAGCAGGGCAGATCAGGGGGTTGCGGTGCCACCCTCTATCACCCACAGAGCAGGGCCGATCAGGGGGTTGGGATGCCGCCACTCTCAAACTCAGGGCAGGACCAATGGGGAAGTTATGGCTCTACCCTGTCACACACAGAGCAGGGCCCGTGGGGGGGGGGGGGTTGGGGCGCCACACCCTGTCACACACAGAGCTGCAGGGCGATCAGGGGGTTGGGGAGCTCCCCCGTATCAGGCACAGAGCAGGGCTGATCAGGGAATTGGGGCACCTTCCCCTGTCATGAACAGAGCAGGGTGGATAGGGAGGTTGTGGCCCCTCCCCCTGTCACACACAGAGCCACAGGGCGATCAGGGGGTTTGGGCACTGCCCCTTGTCATGCTGATCCTGGTGCCGGGAAGTCTCTCGGCTCCGCTGATCCCGGTGCTGGGAGGCATATTACCCTTTTACTATATAGGATAGAGGTCTGGTGCATGGGTGGGGCTGGCTGGTTTGCCCTGAAGGGTGTCCTGGATCAGGGTGGGGGTCCCCACTGGGGTGCCTGGCCAGTCTGGGTGAGGGGCTGAGGGCTGTTTTCAGGCTGGGGTGACTGAAGCTCCCAACTGCTCCTTTTTTCATTTTTTTTATTCTGGGCCAGCTTTAGCTCTGGCTCCAGCTCTGAGGCCTCTGCTGCTGAAAGCAGGTATCTGGTTTTTTTGGGTTCTATAATCGAAACAATGTATAACTCCAGCTCTGAGATCCTGGTGGGCTGAAAGCAGGTTTCTGGGATTTTTTTTAGCTTCTATATTTGTTACAATGTTTGAAACTGCAAGCTCAGAGGCCACCAAGGCAGGCAGGGAACGTTGGAGTCCTCCATCACTGAAGCAAGCAAGCCTCATGTTAGCTTCCAGCTGCCTGGCTGATGGCCGCCATCTTGGCTGGCAGTTAATTTGCATATCGCCCTGATTAGCCAATGGGAAGGGTAGCGGTCATATGCTAATTACCATGTTTCTCTTTTATTAGATAGGATGGTTGGAAACCATTTTGAATTACCAGTTTTAACCTCATTCACATAGTGTTCTGGGCTCTATAGACTTGAATTCTTAAGGATTTTGACAAAGTTCCTTTAAAAACACCAACTCATTGAACTGAAATTATAAATGTAAACAGTATACTTGTCACTTAACAGCTGTTTTAAAATGAATTTTCAGTGTTTAAATACTGAATTACAGACATTAAGGCTATATTTACATGTATTCCTAGCGTTTCACATGCATTACTATACAATTCCAGGGTCTATCATTTTGAATTCTAAGTGTTCTTACCTCATTCACATAGTGTTATAAGCTCTATTGACTTGAATTTTTAAGAGTTTTAATCATGTTCTCTAAAAAACGCCAACCCATTGAACCGGAATTATGAATGTAAACAGTATACTCGTCATTTCACAGCTATCCTACAGACATTAAGGCAATATTTACATGTATTCCTGGCATTTCATATATATTCCTATACAATTCCAGGGTCCTTCATTTTGAATTCTAAGAGTTTTAACCTCATTCATACAGTGTTCTTTGCTCGATAGACTTAAATTCTTAAGGGTTTTCACCACATTCCCGAGAAAACGCCAACTCATTGAACTGGAATTACATATGTACTCAGTACACTTGTCATTTCACAGCTGTTTTAACATGAAAGTTCAGTGTTTAAATACTGATCTACTGACATTAAGGCTCTTTTTTTGCATGTATTCATAGCATTCCACATACATTACTATATAATTCCAGAGTTGATCATTTTCAATTCTAGGAGTTTTAAGCTCATTCACATAGTGTTCTGAGCTCTATAGCCTTGAATTCTTAAGGGTTTTAACACCGTTCCTTAAAAAATGTGAACTCATTGAACTGGAATTACACATGTACAAAGTTTACTCTTCATTTCACAGATTTTTTTTTAATATATTTTATTGATTTTTCACAGAGAGGAAGGGAGAGAGATAGAGAGAGTTAGAAACATCGATGAGAGAGAAACATCAATCAGCTGCCTCCTGCACATCCCCCCTCGGGGATGTGCCCACAACCCAGGTACATGCCCTTCCTTGACCGGAATCGAACCCGGGACCTCTCAGTCCGCAGGCTGACGCTCTATCCACTGAGCCAAACCGGTTTCGGCTTCACAGCTGTTTTAACATGAATTTTCAGTGTTTAAATACTGAACTACAGATATTAAGGCGCTATTTACATGTATTCCAAGCAATTCACAAACATTACTATACAATTCCAAGGTCTATCATATTCAATTCTAAGAATATTAAGCTCATTCACATAGTGTTCTGAGCTCTATAGACTTGAATTCTTTAGGGTTTAAAGGACGTTCCTTAAAAAACGCCAACAAATTGAACCGGAATTACACATGTACACAGTATACTCTTCATTTCACAGCTGTTTTAACTTGAATTTTCATTGTTTTAATACTGAACTACAGACATTATGGCTCTATTTACATGAATTCTTAGCCTTTCATTTACATTACTAGCCAATTCTAGGGTCTATCATTTTGAATTCTAAGAGTTTTAAGCTTGCCAAAACCGGTTTGGCTCAGTGGATAGAGCGTCGGCTTGCAGACTGAAAGGTCCCAGGTTCGATTCCGGTCAAGGGCATGTACCTGGGTTGCAGGAACATCCCCAGTAGGAGATGTGCAGGAGGCAGCTGATCGATGTTTCTCTCTCATCGATGTTTCTAACTCTCTATCTCTCTCCCTTCCTCTCTGTAAAATATCAATAAAATATATTTTAAAAAAAGAGTTTTAAGATCATTCACATAGTGTTCTGAGCTCTATATACTTTAATTTTTAAGGGTTTTAACCACGTTCCCTAAAAAAAGCCAGCCCATTGAACCAGAATTATAAATGCATACATTATACTCATCATTTCACAGCTGTTTAAATGTGAGTTTTCAGTGTTTTATCACTATCATATAGACATTAAGGCTCTATTTACATGTATTCCAGGGGTTTCATATACATTCCTACACAATTCCAGGGTCTATCATTTTGAATTCTAAGAGTTTTAACCTCATTCAAATAGTGTTCTTTGCTCTATAGACTTTAATTCTTAAGTGTTTTCACCACATTCCCAAAAAGACCCCAACTCATTGAACAGGAATTATAAATGTAAACAGTATCCTTGATATTTCACAGCTGTTTTAACATGAATTTTCAGTGTTCAAATACTGACCTACACATATTAAGCCCCTATTTACCTGTATTCCTAGCATTTCCCATCCATTACTATACAATTACAGGGTCTATCATTTTGAATTCTAAGAGTTTCAATCCATTCACAGAGTGTTCTGAGCTCTATAGACTAGAGTACTTAAGGGTTTTAACCACGTTCCCTAAAAAACGCCAACTCATTGAACCAGAATTATAAAAGTAAACAGTATACTTGTCATTTCACAGCTTTTTTAACATGAATTTCCAGTGTTTAAATACTGAACTTCAGGCATTAAGGCTCTATTTACATGTATTCCTAGCATTTCACATACATTACTATACAATTCCAAAATCTATCATTTTCAATTCTAAGAGTTTTAATCTCACTCACATAGTATTCTGAGCTCTATAGACTTGAATTCTTAAGGGTTTTAACCCCATTCCTTAAAAAAAACAAAACACCAACTCAGTGAACCGGAATTACACATGTACACAGTACACTCTTCATTTCGCAGCTGTTTTAAGACGAATTTTCAGTGTTTACATACTGAACTACAGATATTAAGCCTCTATTTACATGTATTCCTAGCAATTCACATACATTACTATACAATTCTAGGGTCTATCATTTTGAATTCTAAGAGGTTTTACCTCATTCACAGTGTTATGAGCTCTATAGGCTTGAATTTTTAAGGGTTGTAACCATGGTCCCTAAAAAACACCAAGCCATTGAACCTAAATTGTAAATGTATACAGTATACTTGTCATTTTACAGCAGTAAAAAACATGATTTTTCAATGTTTTATCACTACCGTACAGATATTAAGGTTCTATTTGCATGTATTCTTGGGGTTTCATATAGATTACTATACAATTCCAGGGTCTATCATTTTGAATTCTGAGAGTTTTAAGCTCATTCACATAGTGTTCTGAGCTCTATAGACGTGAATTCTTAAGGGTTTTAACACTGTTCCTTAAAAACCACCAACCCAGTGAACCAGAATTACACATATACACAGTATACGCCTCATTTAACAGATGTTTTAACATGAATATTCAGTGTTTAAATTCTGAACTACAGACATTAAGGCTCTATTTACATGTATTCCTACCGTTTCACATACATTACTATACAATTCTAGGGTCTATCATTTTAAATTCTAAGAGTTTTTACCTCATTCACATAGTGTTCTGAGCTCTATAGACTTGAATTCCTATGGGTTTTATCCACGTTCCCTAAAAATGCCAACTCATGGAACCAGAAATATAAATGTAAACAGTATATTCATCATTTCACATCTGTTTAAACATGAGTTTTCAGTGTTTTATCACTATACTACAGACATTAAGGCTCTATTTACATGTTTTCCTGGTGTTTCATATACATTTCTACACAATTCCAGGGTCAATTATTTTTAAATCTAAGAGTTTTAAGGTCATTCACCAAATGTTCTTTGCTCTATAGACTTTACTTAATAAGGATTTTCACCACGTTCCCGAAAAAACTCCAACTTATTGAACAGGAAATATAAATGTAAACAGTATACTCATCATTTCACAGCTGTTTTTTTTTTAAATATGTTTTATTGACTTTTTATAGAAAGGAAGGGAGAGAGATAGAGAGTTAGAAACATCGACGAGAGAGAAACATCGATCAGCTGCCTCCTGCACACCTCCCACTGGGGATGTGCCCACAACCAAGGTACATGCCCTCAACCGGAATCGAACCTGGGACCCTTGAGTCCGCAGGCCGATGCTCTATCCACTGAGCCAAACCGGCTAGGGCTTCACAGCTGTTTTAACATGAATTTTCAGTGTTTAAATACTGAACTATAGACATTAAGGCTCTTTTTTGCATGTATTCAAGGGTTTCACATATATTACTATACAATTCTAGGGTCTATCATTTTGAATTCTAAGAGTTTTAAGCTCATTCACTTCTGTTCTGAGCTGTATAGACTTGAATTCTTAAGGTTTTAAAATCGTTCCTTAAAAAATGCCAACTCATTGAACCAAAATTACACATGTACACAGTATACTCTTCATTTCACAGCTGTTTTAACATGAATTTTCAGTGTTTAAATACTGAACTACAGATATTAAGGCTCTTTTTACATGTATTCCTAGCATTTCACATACATTACTATACAATTCCAAGGTCTATAATTTTGAATTCTAAGAGTTTTAACCTCTTTCACAGCATGGTCTTTGCTATATTTACTTGTATTACTACTGTTTCATATACATTCCTATACAATTCTAGGGTTTGTCATTTTGAATTCTATGAGTTTTAAGCTCATTCACATAGTGTTCTGAGTTCTATAGACTTGAATTGTTAAGGATTATAACCCCATTCCTTAAAAAAAGGCTAACTCATTGAACCGGAATTACACATGTACACAGTATACTCTTCATTTCACAGCTGTTTTAACACGAATGTTCAGTGCTTAAATTCTGAACTAAAAACATTAAGGTTCTATTTTCATGTATTCTTAACATTTCACATACATTTCTATTCAATTCCAGTTTCTATCATATTGAATTCTAAGAGTTTTAACATCTTTCACATAGTGTTCTTTGCTCTATAGACTTTAATTCTTAAGGGTTTTATTCACCTTCTCGAAAAAACGCCAACTCCTTGAACCGGAAATATAAATATAAACAGTATACTCGTCATTTCACAGCAGCTTAAAAGTGAGTTTTCAGTTTTTTATAACTATGCTACAGACATTAAGGCTCTATTTACATATATTCCTAGCATTTACTATACAAATCCAGGGTCTATCATTTTGAATTCTGAGAGTTTTAAGCTCATTCACATAGTGTCTGAGCTCTATAGACTTGAATTATTAAGGGTTTTAACCACGTTCCCTTAAAAACGCAAACTCATGAACTGGAATTATTAATGTAAACATAATACTCATCATTTCACAGTTTTTTTAACATGAATTTTAGTGTTTAAATACTCAACTAAGCTCTATAGAACTAATTTCTTAAGGGTTTTAACCATGATCCCTAAAAACCTCCAGTTCATTGAACCGGAATCATAAATGTAAAAAGTACACGCATCATTTCATAGCTGTTTTAATATGAATGTTCAGTGTTTAAATACTGAATTACAAACATTAAAGCTCATTTTACATGTATTCCTGGCATTTCACATACGTTACCATTAATTCCAGCGTCTGTCATTTTGAATTCTAAGAGTTTTAAGCTCATTCACATAGTGTTCTGAGCTCTATAGACTTGAATTATTTAGGGTTTTGAGAATGTCCCCCCAAAAAAGCCAACTCATTGAACCGGAATTATAAATATAAACATTATATTCATCATTTCACAGCTGTTTAAACGTAAGTTTTCTGTGTTTTATCATTATCCTACAGACATTAAGGCTCTATTTACATGTATTCCTGGCATTTCATATACATTCCTATACAATTCCAGGATCTATCATTTTTAATTCTGGGAGTTTTAAGCTCATTCACATAATGTTTTGAGTTCTATAGACTTGAATTGTTAAGGGTTTTAACCCCGTTCCTGAAAAAACGCCAACTCATTGATCCGAAATTATACATGTACATAGTATACTCTTCATTACACAGCTGTTTTAACATGAATTTTCATTGTTTAAATACTGAACTACAGACATTATAGCTCTATTTACATGTATTCCTATTATTTCACATACATTACTGTACAATTACAGAGTCTACATTTTGAATACTAAGAATTTTAAGCTCATTCACATATTGTTATGAGCTCTATAGACTTGAATTCTTAAGGGTTTTATACACGTCCCGAAAAAAACGCCAAATCATTGAAACAGAGTTATAAATGTAAACAGTATACTCTTCACTCTTCATTTCACAGCTGTTTAAAGGTGAGTTTTCAGTGTTTTACCACTATCCTACAGATATTAATGCTCTATTTACATGTATTCCACATGTTTCATATACATTCCTATACAATTCCAAGGTCTATCATTTTGAATTCTAAGAGTTTGAACCTCTTTTACATAGTGATCTTTGCTCTATAGACTTTAATTCTTAAGGGTTTTCACCATGTTCCCAAAAAAACCACGAAATCATTGAACCAGAAATATAAATGTAAACAGTATACTCCTCATGTCACAGCTGTTTAAACTTGAGTTTTCAGTGTTATATCACTATTCTACAGTCATAATTGTTCTATTTACATGTATTCCTGGTTTTTCATATACATTTCTAAACAATTACAGGGTCTATCGTTTTAAATTCTGTTTTTACCTCATTCACCAAATGTTCTTTCCTCTATAGACTTGAATTCTTAAGGGTTTTAATCAGGTTCCTTAAAAAAATGCCAACTCATTGAACTAGAAATATACATGTAATCAGCATACTCTTCATTTCACAGCTTTTAAATGTGAGTTTTCATTTTGAACACTTTCCCACATACATTAAGGCTCCATTTACATGTATTCCTATAGTTTCATATACATCCTATACAATTCCAGGTTCTATATTTTTGAATTCTAAGAGTCTTAATCTAACTCACATAGTGTTCTGAGCTCTATACACTTGAATTCTTAAGGATTTTAATCAGTTTCCTTTAAAAACGCCATCTCGCCCTGACTGGTTTGACTCAGTGAATAGAACGTTGCCTGTGGACTGAAGGGTCCCAGGTTTGATTCCGGTCAAGGGCATGTGCCTTAGTTGCGAACACATCCCCAGTGGGAGGTGTGCGGGAGGTGGCTGATCAATGTTTCTCTCTCATTGATGTTTCTGACTCTCTGTCCCTCTCCCTTCCTCTCTGTAGAAAATCAATAAAATATATTTTAAAAAAATAAAATAAAATAAAATAAAAACGCCATCTCATTAAACCGGAATTATAAATATAAATAGTATACTCGTCATTTCACAGCTGTTTCGATGTGAGTTTTCAGTGTTTGAGCACTGCTCCACAGACCTTAAGGCTCTATTTACATGTATACCTAGTATTTCATATACATTTCTATACAATAGCAGGTTCTATAATTTTTGAATTCTAAGAGTTTTAATCTAACTCACATAGAATCTGAGCTCTATAGACTTGAATTCCTAAGGGTTTTAAGCAGGTTCCTTAAAAAAAGCCAACTCTTTGAAACAGAAATATAAATGTAAACTGTATACTTGTCATTTCACAGCTGTTTGAACATGAGTTTTCAATTTGAGCACTGCCCCACAGACATTAAGGCTCTATTTACATATATTCCTAGCGTTTCATATACATTCCTATACAATTCCAGGTTCTGTCATTTCGAATTCAAAGAGTTTAATCTAACTCACATATTGTTCTGAGCTCTATACACTTTAATTCTTAGGGGTTTTACTCAGTTTCCTTTAAAAACACCATCTCCTTAAACCAGAATTATAAACGTAAACAGTATACTAGTCATTTCACAGCTGTTTGAATGTGAGTTTAAAGTGTTTGACCACTGCCCCACAACATTATGGCTCTAGTTACATGTATTCCTAGCGTTTCATACACATAACTATACAATTCCAGGTTGTATCATTTTTAATTCTAATAGTTTTAATCTCACTCACATAGTGTTCTGAGATCTATAGACTTGAATTCTTTTTTCCCCTTTATTGAATAAGATATTACAAATGTGTCCTTATTCCCCCTATGCCCTCTCATCCCACTAATCCTGCCCTCACCCTCACCGCCTGTTGTCCACATTCATCACTTATGCTTATATGCATGCATACAAGTCCTTTGGTTGATATTGTCCCCTCACCCCAATCCTCCCCTGCTTTCCCTCTGAGTTTTGAGCATCTGATCGATGCTTCTCTGTCTCTACATCTGTTTTTGTTCATCGGTTTATGTTGTACATTATAATCCACAAATGAGTGAGAGCATATGATATTTATCTTTCTCTGACTGACTTATTTCACTTAGCATAATGCTCTCCAGCTCCATCCATTCTTTTGCAAATGGTAGGAGTTTCTTCCTTTTTTCAGCTGAATAGTATTCCATTGTGTAGATGTGCCAGAGATTTTTAATCCATTCATCTGCTGATGGGCACTTAGGCTTCTTCCAAATGTTAGCTATTGTAAATTGTGCTTCTATGAACATAGGGATGCATATATCCTTTCTGATTGGTGTTTTTGGTTTCTTGGGATATATTTCTAGAAGTGGGATCACTTGGTCAAATAGAGGTTCCATTTTAGTTTTTTGAGGAAACTCCATACTGTTCTCCACAGTGGCTGCACCAGTTTGCATTCCCACCAGCAGTGAACGAGGGTTTCTTTTTCTCTGCATCCTCGCCAGCATTTGTCATTTGTAGATTTGTTGATAGCCGTTTTGACAGGTGTGAGATGGTACCTCATTGTCGTTTTTATTTGCATCTCTTGGATGATTAGTGACTTGAGCAAGTTTTCATATGTCTCTCAGCCTTATATATGTCCTCTTTCAAAAAGTGTCTATTTAGGTCCTTTGCCCATTTTTTGATTGGGTTGTTTATCTTCCTTTGGTTAAGTTGTATGAGTTCCCTATGAATGTTAAAGATTAAACCTTTACAGAGATATCATTGGAAAATATGTTTTCCCATGCAGTGGGTTTTATTGTTGTTCTGTTGATGGTTTCTTTTGCTGTGAAGAAGCTTTTGATTTTGATATATTCCCATTTGTTTATTTTCCCTTTAGTTTCCATTGCCCTAGGAGCTGTGTCAGTGAAGAAATTCCTTTGGCATATATCTGAGATTTTGATACCTGTGGATTCCTCTAATAATCTTATGGTTTCCTGTCTTACATTTAAGGCCTTTATCCATTTTGAGTTTATTTTTATGTATGGTATAAGTTGGTGGTCTAGTTTCATTTTTTTTGCATGTGTCTGACCAAATTTCCCAGCACCATTTATTGAAGAGACTGTCTTGACTCCATTGTATGTTCTTATCTCCTTTGTCAAATATTAATTGTGCATAGTGGTTTGGATCGATTTCTGGGTTCTCTATTCTATTCCATTGATCTATACGTCTGTTCTTGTGCCAGTACCAGGCAGTTTTAAGACCAGTGGCTTTGTAATACAGCTTGATATCTGGTATTGAGATCCCTCCTACTTTGTTTCTCTTTCTCAGGATCGCAGCAGCTATTCGTTTTTTTTATTATTATTATTCCAGTTGAATTTTTGGAGCGTTCTTTCTAGATCTGTGAAATATGCTGTTGGTATCTAATGGGGAGTGCATTGAGTCTATAGATTGCTTTGGGTAGTATGGACATTTTGATGATATTGATTTTACCAATCCATGAACACGGTATGTTCTTCCATCTGTTTGTCTTCCTCTATCTCTTTTTTCAATGTCCTGTAGTTTTCTGGGTAGAGGTCTTTTACCTCCTTGGTTAAGTTTATTCCTATGTTTTTAATTTTTTTGGTGCAATGGCAAATGGGATTGTTTTTTTAAATTTCTCTTTCCATAAGTTCACTATTGGTGTATAAAAATGCCATATATTTCTTGGTGTTAATTTTATATCCTGCTACATTGACAAATTCATTTATTACATTTAATAATTATTTGATGGAGTCTTTAGGGTTTTCTAAGTACAGAATCATGTCATCTGTGAATAATGACAATTTTACTTCTTTTCCAATTTGGATGCCTTTTGTTTCTTCTTCTTGTCTGATCACTTTGGCTAGCACTTCCAGTAGTATGTCAAATAGGAGTGGTGAAAGTGGGCATCCCTGTCTTGTTCCTGTTCTTAAGGGAAATGGTTTTAGTTTTTACCCATTAAGTATGATGTTGGCTGTAGGTTTGTCATTTAAGGCTTTTATTATGTTGAGGTATGATCCCTCTATTCCCACTTTGCTGAGCGTTTTTATTAGAAAAGTGTGTTGGACTTAGTCAAATGCCTTTTCTACATCAATCGATATGATTATGTGATTTTTGTCTCTCAACTTGTTTATGTGATGTATCACATTTATTGATTTGCAGATGTTGTACCAGCCTTGCATTCCTGGAAATAAATCCTACCTGGTCATAGTGTATGATCTTTCTAATGTAATGCTGGATCCAGTTTGCTAGAATTTTGTTGAGGATTTTAGCATTTATGTTCATGAGGGATATTGGCCTGTAATTCTTTCTTTGTGGTGTCTTTATCTGGTTTTGGGATTAGGGTAATGCTGGCTTCACAGAAAGAGCTTGGAAGTGTGCCTTACTCTTGAATTTTTTTGAAAAGTCTGAGAAGGATTGGCTTTATTTCTTCTTTGCATATTCAGTAAAACTCCCCTGTGAAGCCATCTGGTCCAGGGATTTTGTTTGCTGGAAGCTTTTTGATTACTGTTTTAATTTCATCAGTAGTTATTGGCCTATTCAGGTTTTTTGATTCTTCCTGATAGAATTTTGGAAGCTTGCATTTTTCTAGGAATGTGTCCATTTCGTCGAGGTTGTCCAGTTTGTTGGAGTAGAGTTGTTCGTAGTATTTTTTTCACAATCCTTTGTATGTCAGTAGGGTCAGTTTTTACTTTACCTCTTTCATTTCTGATTTTGTTTATTTGGGTCCTCTCTCTTTGTTTCTTGGTAAGCCTGGCTAGAGGTTCATCAATCTTGTTAGTCCTTTCAAAGAACCAGCTCTTGGTTTCATTGATCTTTTGTATTGATTTTTGGTCTCTATGTTGTTTATTTCTGCTCTGATCTTTATTATTTCCTTCCTTCTGGATACTTTGGGCTTTTCATGTCCTCTCTCTAACTCTTTGAGTTGTAGAGTTAGATCATTTATTGCCAGTTTTTGTTGTTTTTTGAGGTAGGCCTGTAGAGCTATGAACATCCCTCTCAGGGCTGCTTTCATTGTGTCCCATAGATTTTTGGATTGTTTGTTTTCATTGTCATTTGTTTCCAAGATGCTTTTTATTTCTTCTTTGATCTCTCTGGTAACACAGTCATTGCTTAATAGCATGCTGTTTACCCTCCAAGTGTTTGATTTTTTTTCAATGTTTTTATTGTAGTTGATTCTAATTTTATGCCATTGTGATCTGAGAAGATTCTTGTTATTTCTATTCTCTTGAATTTGAAGAGACTTTGCTATGCCCTAATATATGGTCTATCTTTGAAAATGTCCCATGTGCACTGGAGAAGAATGTATATTCTGTAGCTTTGGGGTGAAACATTCTGAAGATGTCAATTAAGTCCATCTGATCTAGTGAGTCATTTAGAATTGCTGTTTCTTTGCTGATTTTTTGTTTAGAGCATTTATCCAGTGGTGTCAGTGGGGAATTAAAGTCCCCTACTATGACTGTATTGCTATTGATCTCACCCTTGACATTTTCCAGAAGTTGTTTTATGTATTTGGGTGCTCCTGTATGGGTGCATATATGTTTACCAGAGTTATATCTTCGTGTTGAATTGCTCCCTTATTTATTATGTAGTGTCCTTCCTTATCTCTTGTTATGGCCTTTACTTTGAGGTCTATTTTGTCAGATATAAGTATCGCAACCTCAGCTTTTTTCTCATTTCCATTGCCTGAAAAAATTTTTTCCATCCCTTCACTCTCAGTCTGTGTGAATCCTTTGTTCTGAGGTGGGTCTCTTGCAGACAGCAAATATATGGGTCATGTTTTCTTATTCATTCAGCTACCCTGTGTTTTTTTATTGGAGCATTTAATCCATTTACATTTAATGTTATTATTGAAAAGTACTTGTTTGTGGTCATTTTTATTCTTAATGTTTGTGTTTCTTCTTGTCTTTCTGTTTCTTCTTTTTACAGCAGTCCCTTTAGCATTTCTTGCATTGCTGTTTTGGTGGTAATAAACTCTCTTACCCCTTTTTTTTTGTCTGTGAAGCTCCTGATTCCACCTTCAATTTTGAATGATAGCCTTGCTAGGTATAGTATTCTTGGATTCGTTCCCTTGCTTTGCATCACTTTGTATATTTCACTCCATTCCCTTCTTGCCTGGTGTGTTTCTGTTGAGAAGTCAGCTGATATTCTAATAGGATATCCCTTGTAGGTAACTTTCTGTCTCTCTCTGGCAGCCTTTAAGATTCTTACTTTGTCGTTGGTGTTTGCCAATTTAATGTTGATGTTTCTTGGTGTTGGTCTTTTGGGGTTCATCTAGTTTGGCACTCTATGTGCTTCTTGGACTTGTGTAGTTTTTTCTTGCCAGTATCAGGGAAGTTTTCTGTCATTATTTCTTCAAACAGGTTTTCTATTCCTTGCTTCTCCTCCTCTCCTTCTGGTATCCCTATTATGTGAATGTTGTTTCATTTTGCATTGTCACAAAGTCCCCTTAGGTTCTACTCTTGCTTTTTAAGTTTTTTTTTTTTCAGTTGCTTCTGTGTTTGTGTGGTTTTTCCTACTTTGTATTCTAATTCGCTGATGTGGTCCTGAGCCTCTTCTAGTCTGCATTTTAAGCTTTCCATGGTGTTCTTTATTGCAGCTCTGTCTTTCTTCATTTCCTCTTGGTTCTTTTTTTTTTTTGGATGTTTTCTTTTTTTATTATTATTAGTTAAGGTATTACAAATGTGTCCTCATCCCCCCCATTAACACCCAACCTCCCCCCCACACACAAACTCATGTTCCCATCCCCCTGTTGTCCATGTCCATTGGTTTGGCTTATATACATGTATACAAGTCCTTTGGTTGATCTCTTCCCCTTACCCCCCACCCTCCCCTACTTTCCTTCTGGGGAATGATAGCCTGAATGCTGTTTCTCAGTCTTTGGGTCTGTCCCTTTTCATCAGTCTATGTTGTTCTCTATAATCCACAAATGAGTGAGATCATGTGGTATTTATCTTTCTCTGACTGGCTTATTTCACTTAGCATAATGCTCTCCAGTTCCATCCATGCTGTTGCAAAAGGCAAGAGTTCCTTTTTTTTTACCGCAGCATAGTATTCCATTGTGTATATGTACCACAGTTTTCTAATCCACTCATCTGCTGATGGGCACCTAGGCTGTTTCCAAATCTTAGCTATGGTGAATTGTGCTGCTATGAACATAGGGGTGCATATATCCTTTCTGATTGGCGTTTCTGGTTTCTTGGGATATATTCCTAGTAGTGGGATCACTGGGTCAAATGGGAGTTCCATTTTTTGTCTTCTGAGGTAGCTCCATACTGTTCTCCACAGTGGCTGCACCAGTCTGCATTCCCACCAGCAGTGCAGAAGGGTTCCTTTTTCTCCACATCCTCTCCAACACTTGTTGTTTGTTGATTTGTTGATGATAGCCATTCTGACAGGTGTGAGATGATAACGCATTGTCGTTTTGATTTGCATCTCTCGTATAATTAGTGACTTTGAGCAGGTTTTCATATGTCTTTCGGCCTTCTGTATGTCCTCTTTCAAAAAGTGTCTATCTATGTCCGTTGCCCATTTTTTTATTGGATTGTTTATCTTCCTTTTGTTAAGTTTCATGAGATCCCTGTAAATGTTGGAAATTAAACCCTTATCGGTGGTATCATTGGCAAATATGTTCTCCCATGCAGTGGGCTTTCTTGTTGTTTTGTTGATGGTTTCCTTTGCTGTGCAAAAGCTTTTTATTTTGATGTAGTCCCATTTGTTTATTTTCTCTTTAGTTTCCATTGCCCTAGGAGCATTATCAGAGAAGAAATTTCTTTGGCATATGTTTGCGATTTCGCTGCCTGTGGATTCCTCTAGTATTTTTATGGTTTCCCATCTTACGTTTAAGTCTTTTATCCATTTTGAGTTTATTTTTGTGTATGGTGTGAGTTGGTGATCTAGTTTCATCCTTTTGCATGTATCTGTCCAATTTTCCCAACACCATTTATTGAAAAGACTGTCTTGACTCCATTGTATGCTCTTGCCTCCTTTGTCGAATATTAATTGGGCATAGTGGTTTGGGTCGATTTCTGGGGTCTCTATTCTATTCCATTGATCTATATGTCTGTTCTTGTGCCAGTACCAAGCTGTTTTAAGAACAGTGGCTTTGTAATACAGTTTGATGTCTGGTATTGAGATCCCACCTACTTTGTTCTTTCTCAGGATTGCTGCAGCTATTTGGGGTCTTTTTTTATTCCAGATGAATTTTTGGAACGTTCGTTCTAGATTTGTGAAAAATGCCGTTGGTAATTTAATGGGGATTGCATTGAATCTATAAATTGCTTTGGGTAGTATGGACATTTTGATGATGTTGATTCTACCAATCCATGAACACGGTATATTCTTCCATCTGTTTATGTCTTCCTCTATCTCTTTTTTCAGTGTCCTGTAATTTTCAGCATATAAGTCTTTTACCTCCTTAGTTAGGTTTATTCCTATGTATTTTAATTTTTTTGGTGCAATGGTAAATGGGATTGCTTCTGTAGTTTCACTTTCTGTAAGTTCACTATTGGTGTAAAGAAATGCCATGGATTTCTTAGCATTAATTTTGTATCCTGCTACATTGCCAAATTCATTTATTAAGTCTAATAATTTTTTGATGGAGTCTTTAGGGTTCTGTATGTACAGTATCATGTCATCTGCAAATAAGGACAGTTTTACTTCTTCGTTTCCAATATGGATGCCTTTTATTTCTTCTTCGTGTCTGATCGCAACAGCTAGTACTTCCAGTACTATGTTGAACAGGAGTGGTGAGAGGGGGCATCCCTGTCTTGTTCCTGTTTTCAGGGGGAATGGTTTTAGTTTTTGCCCATTGATTATGATGTTGGCTGTGGGTTTGTCATATATGGCTTTTATTATGTTGAGGTATGATCCCTCAATTCCTATCTTGCTGAGAGTTTTTATCAAGAAGGGGTGTTGGATTTTGTCAAATGCTTTTTCTGCATCAATTGATATGACTATGTGGTTTTTTTCTCTCAATTTGTTTATATGATGTATCACGTTTATTGATTTGCGGATATTGTACCATCCTTGCATCCCTGGGATAAATCCTACTTGGTCATGGTGTATGATCTTTTTGATGTACTGCTGAATCCGATTTGCTAGGATTTTGTTGAGGATTTTGGCATCTATGTTCATGAGGGATATTGGCCTATAATTCTCTTTCATTGTATTGTCTTTATCTGGTTTTGGGATTAGGGTGATGTTGGCTTCATAGAATGAGCTGGGAAGTGTTCCTTCCTCTTGGATCTTTTGACATAGTCTGAGGAGGATAGGTTTTAGGTCTTCCTTGAATGTTTGGTAAAACTCCCCTGTGAAGCCATCTGGCCCCGGGCTTTTGTTTGCTGGAAGCTTTTTGATTACTGCTTCGATTTCCTCCATAGTTATTGGCCTATTGAGATTTTTAGATTCTTCCTGGTTAAGTTTTGGAAGGTTGTATTTATCTAGGAATATGTCCATTTCCTCCAGGTTGTCTAGTGTGTTGGAGTAGAGTTGTTCATAGTATTTTCTAACAATCCTTTGTATTTCTATGGGGTCTGTTGTTATTTCTCCTCTTTCATTTCTGATTTTGTTTATTTGGGTCCTCTCTCTTTGTTTCTTGGTGAGCCTGACTAGAGGTGTATCAATCTTTTTTTTTTTTTATGATTGATGGGTTCAGTGAATCTTATTTCTTTAATATTTTTCTGTTTTTTCAGATTTCAATAACAAATGTGCATTCATTTTACAAATCTAGGAAAATATTGTAATAGTTGAATTACTGATCTCATCTGAATTGGCAGCTTGTCGGATAATTTATTTATGGGCCCAATAAAAGTAAACTTTAGGGTAAGATGTTATTCATTTACTTTTTCTTTTTCTTTTTTTTTAAATAATAATATATTTTTTTTAATTGCTTAAAGTATTACAAAGGGTGTTACATATGTATCCATTTTATCCCCCCGCCCTAGACAGTCCCCTAGCCTCCCCTATTCCCCAGTGTCTTATGTCCATTGGTTATGCTTATATGCATGCATACAAGTCCTTTCGTTGATCTCTTACCCCCCTACCTCCTGCCCCCCAACCCTCCCCGGCCTTCCCGCTGCAGTTTGACAATCTGTTTGAGGCAGCTCTGCCTCTGTATCTATTATTGTTCAAAAGTTTATAATGGTCTCTATTGTCCATGAATGAGTGAGATCATGTGGTATTTTTCCTTTATTGACTGGCTTATTTCACTTAGCATAATGCTCTCCAGTTCCATCCATGACGTTGCAAATGGTAAGAGTTCCTTCCTTTTTACAGCAGCATAGTATTCCATCGTGTAGATGTACCACAGTTTTCTAATCCATTCATCTACTGATGGGCACTTAGGCTGTTTCCAGATCTTAGCTATGGTGAATTGTGCTGCTATGAACATAGGGGTGCATATATCCTTTCTGATTGGTGTTTCTGGTTTCTTGGGATATATTCCTAGAAGTGGGATCACAGGGTCAAATGGGAGTTCCATTTTCAGTTTTTTAAGGAAACTCCATACTGTCTTCCATAGTGGCTGCACCAGTCTGCATTCCCACCAGCAGTGCACGAGTGTTCCTTTTTCTCCACATCCTCTCCAGCACTTGTCGTTTGTTGATTTGTTGATGATAGCCAGTCTGACAGGTGTGAGATGGTACCTCATTGCTGTTTTGATTTGCATCTCTCGGATGATTAATGACTTTGAGCATGTTTTCATATGTCTCTTGGCTTTCTGAATGTCCTCTTTTGAAAGGTGTCTATTTAGGTCCTTTGCCCATTTTTTGATTGGATTGTTTATCTTTCTTTTGTTAAGTTGTATGAGTTCCCTATAAATTTTGGAGATTAGGCCCTTATCAGATATGTCATTGGCAAATATGTTTTCCCACACAGTGGGTTTTCTCATTGTTTTGTTGATGGTTTCTTTTGCTGTGCAGAAGCTTTTTATTTTGATGTAGTCCCATTTGTTCATTTTTTCTTTAGTTTCAAGTGCCCTAGGAGCTGTATCAGTGAAGAAATTGCTTCGGCATATGTCTGAGATTTTCTTGCCTTTGGATTCTTCCAGAATTTTTATGGTATCCTGTCGTACATTTAAGTCCTTTATCCATTTTGAGTTTATTTTTGTGTATGGTGTAAGTTGGTGGTCTAGTTTCATTTTCTTGCATATATCTGTCCAATTTTCCCAACACCATTTATTGAAGAGACTATCTTGGCTCCATTGTATGTTCTTGCCTCCTTTGTCAAATATTAATTGAGCATATTGGTTCGGGCCGATTTCTGGGCTCTCTATTCTATTCCATTGATCTATATGCCTATTCTTGTGCCAGTACCAGGCAGTTTTGAGAACAGTGGCTTTGTAATACAACTTGATATCTGGTATTGAGATCCCACCTACTTTGTTCTTTTTCAGGATTGCTGCAGCTATTTGGGGTCTTTTTTTATTCCAGATGAATTTTTGGAAAGTTCGTTCTAGATCTCTGAAGTATGCTGTTGGTACTTTAATGGGAAGTGCGTTGAATTTATAGATTGCTTTGGGTAGTATGGACATTTTAATGATGTTGATTCTACCAATCCATGAACACGGTATGTTCTTCCATCTGTTTATGTCTTCCTCTATGTCTTTTTTCAACGTCCTGTAGTTTTCTGAGTAGAGGTCTTTTACCTCTTTAGTTAAGTTTATCCCTAGGTAGCTTAATTTTTTTGGTGCGATGGTAAATGGGATTGTTTTTATAATCTCTCTTTCTGAAAGTTCACTATTGGTGTATAGAAATGCCTCAGATTTCTTGGGGTTAATTTTGTATCCTGCTACATTGCCAAATTCGTGTATTAAGTCTAGTAGCTTTTTGATGGAATCTCTAGGGTTTTGTATGTATAATATCATGTCGTCTGCAAATAAGGACAGTTTTACTTCCTCTTTTCCAATTTGGATGCCTTTTATTTCTTCTTCTTGCCGAATTGCAATGGCTAACACTTCCAGTACTATGTTGAACAGGAGTGGTGAGAGGTAGCATCCCTGTCTTGTTCCTGTTCTTAGGGGAAATGGTGTTAGTTTTTGTCCGTTGAGTATGATGTTGGCTGTGGGCCTGTCATATATGGCTTTTATTATGTTGAGGTATGATCCTTCTACTCCCACCTTGCTGAGAGTTTTTATCAAAAATGGGTGTTGAATTTTGTCAAATGCTTTTTCTGCATCAATTGATATGACCATGTGGTTTTTTTCTTTCAATTTGTTTATGTGATGTATCGCATTTATTGATTTGCGGATATTGTACCATCCTTGCATCCCTGGGATAAATCCTACTTGGTCATGGTGTATGATCTTTCTGATGTACTGCTGGATCCGATTTGCTAAGATTTTGTTGAGGATTTTGGCATCTATGTTCATGAGGGATATTGGCCTGTAATTCTCTTTCATTGTGTTGTCTTTACCTGGTTTTGGTATTAGGGTGATGCTGGCTTCATAGAATGAGCTTGGAAGTGTTCCTTCCTCTTGAATTTTTTGTAGTAGTCTGAGGAGGATAGGTTTTAGTTCTTCCTTGAATGTTTGGTAAAACTCCCCTGTGAAGCCGTCTGGTCCTGGGTTTTTGTTTGATGGAAGCTTTTTGATGACTGCTTCAATTTCTTCCATAGTTATTGGCCTGTTGAGATTTTTAGATTCTTCCTGATTGAGTTTTGGAATGCTGTATTTTTCTAGGAATTTGTCCATTTCCTCCAGGTTGTCTAGTTTGTTGGAGTAAAGCTGTCCATAGTATTTTTTAACAATCATTTGTATTTCTGTGGGGTCTGTTGTTATTTCGCCTCTATCGTTTCTGATTTTATTTATTTGGGTCCTCTCTCTCTGCTTCTTCATGAGTCTGGCTAGAGGTTTATCAATCTTGTTTATCCTTTCAAAGAACCAGCTCTTGGTTTCATTAGGTGTATCAATCTTGTTTATCCTTTCAAAGAACCAGCTCTTGGTTTTGTTGATCTTTTGTATTGTTTTTTTGGTCTCTATGTCGTTTATCTCCGCTCTGATCTTTGTTATTTCCTTCCTTCTGCTTACAGTGGGCCTTTTTTGTTGCTCTCTTTCTAACTCTTCGAGTTGTACAGTTAGGTCATTTATTCTCATTGTTTCTTGTTTCTTGCAGTAGGCTTGTAAAGCTATGAACTTCCCTCTCAAGACTGCTTTTGCTGTGTCCCATAGGTTTTGGATTGTTGTGTTTTCATTGTCATTTGTTGCCATGATGTTTTTTATTTCTTCTTTGATCTCATTGGTAACCCATTCATTGTTTAATAGCATGCTATTTAGTCTCCATGTGTTTGATTTTTTTGGATTGTTTTTGTTGCAGTTGATTTCCAGTTTTATGGCTTTGTGGTCTGAGAAGATGCTTGATATGATTTCAATTTTCTTGAATTTGAAGAGACTTTGTCTGTGACCCAATATATGGTCTATCTTTGAAGATGACAAATGTGCACCTGAGGAGAATGTATATTCTGTGGCTTTGGGGTGAAATGTTCTGAAGATGTCAATTAATACCATCTGATCTAGTGAGTCATTTAGGATTGATGTTTCTCTGCTGAGTTTCTGTTTAGAGGATTTGTCCAGTGGAGATAATGGGGTGTTAAGGTCCCCTACTATGATTGTATTGCTGTCAATCTCTCCCTTGATCTCCTCCAGAAGATTTCTTACGTATTTGGGTGCTCCTATATTGGGTGCATATATATTTACCAGAGTTATTTCTTCTTGTTGGACTGCTCCCTTTAGTATTATGAAGTGGCCTTCTTGATCTCTTTTTATGTCCTTCACTTTGAGATCTAATTTGTCAGATATAAGTATTGCTACCCCGGCTTTTTTTTCACTTCCATTGGCCTGAAAAACCTTTTTCCATCCCTTCACCATCAGTCTGTGTGGGTTTCCTGTAGACAGCAGATATATGGGTCATGTTTTCTTATCCACTCATTTACCCTATGCCTTTTGACTGGGGAATTTAATCCATTTACATTTAAAGTTATTATTGATAGAAACTTGTTTGTCCCCATTTTTGTTCTTTACCGCTGCATTCCTTCTTTGTTTCCTGTTTTTTCTATTTACAGCAGACCCTGTAGCATTTCTTGCATTGCTGGTTTGGTTGTAATAAACTCCCGTAGACCGTTTTTTGTCTGTGAAGCTCCTGATTTGACCCTCAATTTTGATTGATAGTCTCGCTGGGTATAGTATTCTTGGATTCAGACCCTTCCTTTGCATGACTTTGTATATTTCATTCCATTCCCTTCTTGCCTGATGTGTTTCTGTTGAGAAATCGGTTGCTAGTCTGATGGGGGATCCTTTGTAGGTGACTTTCTGTCTCTCTCTGGCTGCTTTTAAGATTCTTGCTTTGTCGTTGGTGTTTGCCAATTTAATTATTATGTGCTTTGGTGTCGGTCTTTTCTGGTTCATTTTGTTTGGGACTCTGTGAGCTTCTTAGATTTGTGTGAGTTTTTTCCTCCCTATATCAGGGAAATTTTCTGTTACTATTTTTTCAAACAGGTTTTCTATTCCTTGCTCAGTTTCCTCTCCTTCTGGCACCCCTATTATTCGAATGTTGTTTCGTTTAGCATTGTCCCAGAGTTCTCTTAGGCTCTCCTCCTGCTTTTTAATTTTTTTTTCTAGAAGCTGCTCTGTTTGGGTATTTTTTTCTACATTGTCTTCTAGCTCGCTGATGCGGTCCTCTGCTTCTTCTAGTCTACTGTTGATGCTTTCTATTGAGTTCTTTATGGCAGTGATGTCATTTTTCATTTCTTTTTGGTTTCTCTTCATTTCCTCTTGGTTCTTCTTCATTTCCTCTTGGTTCCTACACATATTGTTGAATTGGTCTTCCATTCTTTTCATCCACCTTATGGCCATTACTCTGAATTCTTTCTCTGACAGGTTGCTTGCCTCCATTGCCTCCATTTCGTTTACTTCCTTTTCTGATGATGCCTGTTTTTCTTTCATATTTGGGTTGGTTCTTTGTTTCACCATGATTTCTCTTCTCAAGGTGTTTGGTTATGTAGTTCTCTCTCTGCTGCGCTGATTCAAAGGCACAAAATACAACACAACAAGGCACAACGTACAAGGCACCGAACCAAATGCATTCACGATATTAATAATGCCAAATAAAGGTGACCCCCTGAACGAGGAGAATTAGGGGATAAAGAAGAAAAAAGAGAAAAAGATTAAAGAGAAAAATAAAAAACAAAAAGGAGTGCTGAAATGAGATTGGGAAAAGGGAGAGAAGAAAAAAACAAAAAGACAAAAAAAAACCACAAGCAAACAAACAAAAAAAACAAAACAAAAACACACAAACAAACAAAAAGTAAGAGAATGAAATAGAGGTGGGGAAGAGGCTATTTTTATGGGGAGAAAACTCCAAGAGAACCGCAACCAATCTCAATGAACTCCAGCAGCAGATCCCTGGATGCTAATGCAAACTACAAACAACCACCAATATCAAGTGAGGCAAGGGAAAACAGAAGCACAAAAATAACCAGATAAAGAAAAAGTAAGCAAAACAGAAAAATGAAAATGAAAAACAAAACAATTTCCCAAACAAGCATTAAAAAAAACCCAATACACTCAAAATCAAGCAAACACTAGCAAAACGACAGAGAGAGAGAGAAAAAAAAATTAGATAGTGAAGAAAGATAAGAGACAGGTGTATATGGATTTAGAGCAAGGGATTGGAAATTAGATATATAAGTAGGGTGAAATTTAGACAGTGGGTAGAAAGAAGGAATAGGGAAAATCCAAAGCAGGAATAGGGTAAGAGAAACAGGACAACAAAAGGGGAAAAGTGAGGAAGAGAGTTTTGGCTTCAGGGTAAATGTGAGATAGAGAGAAATGATGCTAAGGGAACGATGAAAATAGAGTGTAGAACACTAATCCCAAAATAAAATAAAGAAAAATAAAAAAATAATAAAAAATAAAATGACACTTGAAAAAATGGTAAAAGGATAGCAATAATACTGGTTAAAAAATGTAGTAATTAAAAAGGTAAAATCAAGTGATGAAAAAAATAAAAAATAAAAAAATAATAAAATAGGTTCTTAATGAAATGGTGAAAAATAATTAAAAAATATATATATATAAAAATATTCAGAAGTGAAGGTGCTTCAGATCTTCCACTCTTCTTTTTGGCACACCTTAGTCCTGCCAGGCATTCACGGGAGTGTTGAACTTCCCTGCGATACACTGTCCCTCGTGCAGTAAACCACAGACCTGATTTTAAGGCAGGTTATATTTGTTTACCAGACTGCCGTTATTTGTGATCACAGAAGAGACAGTTCGTGGCTCTGCCTCTGGGTGGCAGTGTGTCTGGATTGACCTCCGAGGCTATAAGTCCTCTCTATCAGAAGGTTTTTTTTTTCCCCCTCTATGGTATTTGGAACTGGTTTGGGAAAGACCACTGCCCAGAGCTGGTTTCTTGCCACTGCCCGCTGTTTCCCAGGCTCCCCAAAAAGAACTTTCCCCTACAGGCTCTGCGAATGACCCCAACTGGGGAATCCCATGCACTGGGTTTAATAATCAAATGCACGGATCTAAGGGGAACTGTAACAAGAGCCTGATAGTTGTGCGAATTCGCAAGCCTCCACCTTCCAGGTCTGTGCACAGTCTCCGCGCGCAGTCTCCGCGCGCTCACTCGCCCCTGGCACCAAGCAGCCAGCAGATTGGCAAAGTCCAAGGCTGCTCCTTTACATCCAGTCCAGCTATGGGCTCATTTTTCGTGTTCCCTTCTGCCAGCAGCCCTGTGGGGCCCCTTCCCCACTCACGGGTCATGCTGGTCCCAAGGGCTGCGGACTCTGTGGGGCGCAGATTCTGCCCCGCGCGCGAGAGCTCGGTCCTCCCTCCAACCCGAACTGCAAACTGCACCTTTAGGGGATGTCCAACCTTTCCGTTAGAAGAAGCAGTGCTCCTCTGAGTTCACGCAGTCACGCTGCTTGAGATCCCTTGTTTCCAGGTTAGTAGCTGGTCTCTGGATGCCGGCAACAACCACCCAAGATGGCGCAGTCTCCGCTGCTTAGCTGGCACACCACGAGAGGCTTCAGCCGCAGTCTCCAACCGTCCTTTTTTTCCTGGGGGTTCTCGGTCTTTCCTAGCTGCAGACAGTCTCCCAGCCGAAAATCCTCTGCCTGTGGATATATGGGCTCAGGGGAGTGAGAAATTGTGGCAGTGCAGTTCTCTGGGGCTGAGCTCTGACGCACTCTGAGGAGCCCTGGCACTGAGGGGCCCTGGCGCTGAAGTTGTGCTGCTGGCTGTGTGTGGGCAGTTATTCAGGCAGAGGGAATTCAGAATTTCTACTGGGTGGCAGTGCGTCTGTGTCTGTACAAAATCACATACAGCTGAGGCTCCCAGTGACTCCTAAGAGAAGTCTATGGAGTGGTGTGCCTCGGAGACCTACATGCCGGAACACACAATGTCAGAGGTCTGTCTCTGGGGAGGGGGAGGCTGCACTTACTGCTGAAGGCAGCACAGTGCTCCTTTGGAGGTGGAGGCCCCAGGGTAAACAAGTCTGCGGGTGTGGCTGCAGGATTTTGGCTGGAGTGGCTGCCCAGTCACAGGCAGTGTCCAAGGCCTGTCTGGGTGGTGGTGCTGCTGAGTTCCTAGAAGAGGCCACTTTCCCTTTTAAGATGGCATGGGCTCTATGCCCAAATCCCACATTCCAGGGAGTGCCCCAGTGGTGGTAGTCTCTCCCTGTCCCAGAGAGCCTGGTCTGCCAGCCTCTGCTGCTCCTGCCGGATTTAACTGTCCCTCAATCATTCACACACACACAACACACATCCACACACTCTCCATTCATCCCCTCACTCACTCACTTCCTATTCCTCACCTCCATCCTGCAAGGGGCCATCTATTTTTTTCCTAGACTTGAATTCTTAAAGATTTTAACCAGGTTCCTTAAAAAATGCCAACTCATTGAACTGGAAATATAAATGTAAACAGTATACGCATCATTTCACAGCTGTTAGAACGTGAGTTTTCAGTGTTTGACCACTGCCTCACAGATATTAAGGCTCTATTTACATGTATTCCTAGCGTTTCATAAACATTTCTATAAAAGTGCAGCTTCCATCATTTTAAATTCTAAGAGTTTTAACCTAACTCACATAGTGTTCTGAACACTATAGACCTGAATTCTTAAAGGTTTTAAGCAGTTTCCTTTAAAAACGCCATCTCATTGAACTGGAAATATAAATGTAAACAGTATACTTGTCATTTCACAGCTGTTTGTACGTGAGTTTTTAGTTTGAACACTGCCCCACGTACATTAAGGTTCTATTTACATGTATTTCTAGATTTCATATATATTCCTATACAATTCCGGGTTCTATCATTTTGAATCTAAGAGTTTTAATCTAACTCAGAAATATAAATATAATCAGTATACTCCTCATTTCACAGCTGTTTGAAAGTGAGTTTTCAGTTTCAACACTGCCCCATAGACATTAAGGCTCTACTTACTGGTATTCTGAACATTTCTTATACATTCCTATACAATCCATGTTCTACTAGTTTGAATTCTAAGAGTTTTAATCTAACTCACATAGTTTTCTGGGCTCTATAGACTTGAATTCTTAAGGTTTTAATCAGTTTCCTTTAAAAACGCCAACTCATTAAACAGAAATTATAAATGTAGTCAGTATACTTGTCATTTCACAGCTGTTTCAATGTGAGTTTTCAGTTTGAACACTGCTCCACATACTTAAAGGCTCTATTTACATGTATTCCTAGTGTTTCATATACATTCCTATACAATTTCAGGTTGTATAATTTTTGAATTCTAAGAGTTGTAATCTAACTCACATAGTGTTCTGAGCTCTATAGACTTGAATTCTTACAGGTTTTAAGAAGTTTCCTTTAAAACACCATTTCATTAAACCAGAATTATAAATGTAAACAGTATACTTCTCATTTCACAGCTGTTTGAACATGAGTTTTCAGTGTTTGAGCACTGCCCCACAGACATTAAGACACTATTTACATCTATTCCTAGATTTTCATATACATTCTTATACAATTCCAGCTTCAATCATTTTGAATCCTAAGAGTTTTAATCTAACTCATGTGGTGTACTGAGCTCTATATACTTGAATTCTTAAGGGTTTTAAGCATTTTCCTTTTAAAATGCCATCTCATTAAAACAGAATTATAAATATAAACTGTATACTCATCATTTCACAGCTGTTTGAGCATGAGTTTTCAGTTTAAATGTGCCCCACAAACAGTAAGGCTCTACTTACTAGTATTTCTAGTGTTTCTTATATGTTCCTCTACAATTCCATGTTCTACCTTTTTGAATTCTAAGAATTTTAATCTAACTCACATAGTGTTCTGAGCTCTATATACTTAAATTCTTAAGGACTTTAATCAGGTTCCTTAAAAAATGCCAACTCATTGAACCAGAAATATAAATGTAATCAGTATACTCGTCGTTTCACAACTGTTTGAAAGTGAGTTTTCAGTTTGTACACTGCCCCACAGACATTAATGCTCTATTTACATGTATTACTAGCGTTTCATAAACATTCCTATACAATTCCTGCTCTATCATTTTGAATTCTAAGGGTTTTATTATAACTCACATGGTGTTCTGAGCTTTGTACACCTGAATTTTTAAGGGTTTTAATCAGTTTCCTTTAAAAACACCATCTCATTAAACCGGAATTATAAAAGTAAGCGGTATACTCATCGGTTCACAGCTGTTTGAACATGAGTTTTCAATGTTTGACCACTGCCACACAGACATTAAGACTCTATTTACATGTATCCTTAGCGTTTCATAAACATTCCTATACAATTCCAACTTCTAACATTTTGAATTTTAAGAGTTTTAATCTAACTCACATAGTGTTCTGAGCACTATAGAATTGAATTCTAAAGGGTTTTAAGCAGGTTGCTTATTAAAAGCCAACTCATTGAACCGGATATATAAATGTAATCAGTATACTCATCCTTAAACAACTGTTTGAACTTGGGATTTCAGTTTGAACACTGCCCCACATACAGTAAGGCTCTACTTACAGTTATTCCTAGCATTTCTTATACATTCCTATACAATTCCAGCTTCTATCATTTTGAATTCTAAGAGTTTTAATATAACCCACGTAGTGTTGGAGCTCTATAGACTTGAATTCTTAAGGATTTTAATCAGTTTCCTTAAAAAACGCCAACTCTTTGAACCAGAAATATAAGTGTAATCAGTATACATGTCATTTCACAGCTGTATGAAAGTGACTTTTCAGTTTGAACACTGCCCCACAGACATTAAAGCTCTATTTACATGTATTCCTAGAGTTTCATATACATTCCTATAGAATACCAGGTATCATTTTGAAGTCTTAGAGTTTTAATCTAACTCACATAGTGTTCTGAGCTATATACACTTGAATTCTTAAGGGTTTTATGCAGTTTCCTTTAAAAAGGCCATTTCATTAAACCAGAATTATAAATGTAAACCGTATACTCATCATTTCATAGTTGTTTGAAAGTAAGCTTTCAGTTTGAACACTGCCCCACAGACATTAAGGATCTATATACATGTATTACTAGCATTTCATATATATTCCTATACAATTCCAGGTTCTATAATTTGAATTCTTAGAGTTTTAATCTAACTCACATAGTGTTTGAGCTCTATAGACTTTATTTCTTAAGGGTTTTAATCAGTTTCCTTTAAAAACGCCATCTCATTAAACTGGAATTGTAAATGTAAACAGTATACTCATCATTTCACAGCTGTTTGAACATGATTTTTCAGTGTTTGACCACTTCCACAGAGACATTAAGACACTATTTACATGTATTCCTAGCATTTCATATACATTCCTATACAATTCCTGGTTCTATCATTTTTGAATTCTAAGAGATTTAATCTAACTCACATTGTGTTCTGAGCCCTATACACTTGAATTCTTAAGGGTTTTAAGCAGGTTGCTTTAAATACGCCATCTCATTAAACAGGAATTATAAATGTAAACAGTATACTCATCATTTCACAGCTGTTTGAAAGTGAGTTTTCAGTTTGAACACTGCCCCACATACATTAAGGCTCTATTTACATGTATTCCTAGCATTTCATATACATTCCTATACAATTCCTGGTTCTATCATTTTGAATTCTTAGAGTTTTAATCTAACTCACATAGTCTTCTGAGCTCTATACACTTGATTTCTTAAGGGTTTTATGCAGTTTCCTTTAAAAATACCATCTCATTAAGCCGGAATTATAAATGTAAACAGTGTACTCATTCTTTCACAGCTGTTTGAACGTGATTTTTCAGTGTTTGACCACCGCCACAGAGACGTTAAGACACTATTTACATGTATTCCTATCGTTCCATATACATTCCTATACAATTCCAGCTTCTATCATTTTGAATTCTAAGAGTTTTAATCTAACTCACATAGTGTTCTGAGTTCTATACACTTGAATTTTTAAGGGTTTTAATCCATTTCCTTAAAGAACTAACTTATTGAACCGCAAATATAAGTGTAATCAGTATATGCATCATTTCAGAGTTCTATGAAAGTGACATTAAACTTTGAACACTACCTCACAGACATTAAGGCTATATTTACATGTATTCCTAGAGTTTCATATACATTCCTATAGAATTCCAGGTTCTATCATTTTGAAGTCTAAGAGTTTTAATCTAACTCACATAGTGATCTGAGCCTTATACACTCGAATTCTTAAGTGTTTTAAAAAGGTACCTTTAAAAACATCATCTCATTAAACCGGAATTATAAATGTAAACAGTATACTCATCATTTCACAGCTGTTTGAAAGTGAGTTTTCAGTTTGAACACTGCCCCACATACATTAAGGCTCTATTTACATGTATTCCTAGCATTTCAGATACATTTCTACATTTCCAGGTTCTATCATTTTGAATTCTTAGAGTTTTAATCTAACTCACATAGTCTTCTGAGCTCTATACACTTGATTTCTTAAGGGTTTTATGCAGTTTCCTTTAAAAACTCTATTTCAATAAACCAGAATTATAAATGTAAACATTGTACTCATCATTTCACAGCTGTTTGAAAGTGAGTTTCCAGTTTGAACACTGCCCCACAGACATTAAGGCTCTATGGACATGTATTCCTAGCATTTCAGATACATTCCTATACAATTCCACCTTCCATCATTTTGAATTCTAAGAATTTTAATCTAATGCAAATAGTGTTCTGAGCTCTATACACTTGAATTCTGAAGGGTTTCAACTAACTTCCTTTACAAAGGCCATCCAATTAAATCAGAATCAAACTTTAAACAGTATACTCGTCATTTCACAGCTGTTTGACCATGAGTAGTCAATGTATTTACAGTGCCCTTTTTATATTAAGGTTCTACTTGTAATTCAAGTGTTCCACATACATTTCTGGACAATTCCAGGGTCTATAATTGTGAATTCTAAGAGTAGTAACCATATTCACATAGTGTTCTGAGAAATAAACACTTGAATTCTAAAGGGTTTGAAGCAGTTCTCTTTAAAAACCCCATCTCAATAAACTGGAATTATAAATGTAAACAGTATATATGTCATTTCACAGCTGTTTGACCATGAGTTTTCAATGTATTTACAGTGCACTCTTCATTTTAAGGCTTTATTTATTTGTAATTCAAGTGTTCCATATACATTTCTGGACAATTCCAGGGTCTATCATTGTGATTTCTCAGAGTAATAACCACATTCACATAGTGTTCTGAGCTTTATAAGCTTGAATTCTTAAGGATGTTAACTAGTTTCCTTTAGAAAACCCATCCTATTAAACTGGAATTAAAACTGTAAAATTATACTCATAATTTCACAGCTGTTTGAACTGGTTTTCAGGGTATTTATGCTGACCTTATTATATTAAGTTTCTATTTACCTGTAATTCAAGTGCTCCATACATATATATACAATTCCAGGGACTATCATTGCAATTTCTAAGAGTAATAATGACATTCACATAATGTTCTGAGCTCTATAAGCTTGAATTCTTAAGGATTTCAACTACTTTCACTTAGACAATTCAAAACAATTCCAGGCTTTCTTATTGTCAATTCTAATACTAGTAACCACATTCCCATAGTGTTCTGAGCTCTATAAGCTTGGATTCTTAACGAACTGGGATTTTAAATGGAAATTGTATGCTTGGCATTTCGCAGCGGTTTGAACATGGTTTTTCAGTGTATTTACACTCTTCTTTAGATATTAAGGTCCCATTTACTTGTCATTCAAGTGTTCCAATGACATATATAGACAACTTCAGGGTGCATGATTAGAATTCTAAAACATTCCCTTAGTGTTCAGAGGTTTATCAGCTTGAATTCTTAAGGACTTTAACTAGAATACTTTAGAAATCCATGTCTTAGAACCGGAATTATAAATGTAAGCAGTACTCTCGTCATTTCAGATGTGATTCAGAATTCTCATTGTTTTTGTAAAGTCCTTCAGATAGTGGGGCTATAATAACGTGAAACTCAGGTGTTCCACACACAATCACGACAATTCCAGGCTCTATTGTGAATTCTAATCCTAATAACCACATTCCAATAGGGTTCTGAGCTTTCTAACCTGGAATTCATAAGTATTATAATTTGTTCCCTTAGACAAGCCAAGTCATTGAACTGGAGTTATTAATGGAAACTGTTTACTCGTCATTTTCCTGAAGTCTGAACGTGGGTTTTCAAGGTAATTGCACTCACCTTTAGATATTACAGCTCTGGCTCTCTCTCGGCCACTGGAGCTTACCGTTACATCGGTGAGTGTGGCAGGGGAGCCAAACCCGGGTTTGAAATAGATGACTCTTTGCTTTTGCATCGGACTGACTGGCTCCCTGGGGGTCTTGGGAACTTTGAAATCTGGGCACAACAGAATGAGCAGCTGAAACTAGTAACACCCACACTGAATTGGCGAAATTGCTCAGCTGGTGAGACGGTTTGCAGCCGGGAAGAGCAGAACTCCCCTGGAAAGGTAAAAAAAAAACAGGGATTTGGGCAGGAAAGTTTGCCAGACCTCTGAGCCCAGAGGGTTGGAGGGAGACCGCGTGGCAGACAGCCGAGTCCCTTGGGACAGGCACAGCCCCTGACAGGAGAAAGGAGAACCGCGGGATTCCTGGCGCCGCCAGGGAAATTGAGAGCTGGGTTCTGTGATCACGGAGGACTGAGCCTAAAGGGGGCAGCCTGAAGAGCTGACCTGACCATGCAGTCCCGGTAAGAGAAGAAGCTTACAGAAACCAAGCCTTCCCCGTTTCCGTGGCCGGCGTTTGTTTGTTTGTTTTCACTGAATCCTGTTCATGGGACATTTCGGATACAGACACTCACCTGTGCTGAAGGGAGGGAGACTGTGCGGAGGAGTGGAATCTGGGGAGAGACTGGGGAGAGAGGGGGAGCCGGGAGAGGTGGCAGCGAATTGAGTGCTGAGACACCCCTGAGCCCAAGATTGGGGCAGCCACTCTCTCCAGAGAGTGAGACTCCTCCCCCCAGCCCCCAGGCAAGGAGCACAGCCACACCCAGATTCCACCCTGTACGAGATCAAGGATTAAAATAACCTTATCAGTCCCTGGGAGTTAACAGGGTCTGGCCTATAGAGGGATTTTCAATCCCAGCAACAACACAGCGCCAGTAACTAACTATTATGCAATCACCTCTGGGCAGTGAACTTCCACTGGACAGAGAGGCCCTATAGCCTCAGAGGCCAACCCCAGAACACTGCCACCCAGAGGCAGACCCACAAACTGACTCTGCTAAACACAAAATAAGGCAGTCTGGGAAATAAATGCGGCCTGCTTTACAATAAGGACTGTGGTTTACAACACAGAGGAACAGTATATCGCAGGGAAACTCAACACTCTCCTGAATACCTGGCAGGTCTAAGGCGAGCCACACTAAAGAATAGAAGAACTGAAGGACCTTCACTACTGCAATTTTTTTTTTCTTTTTTCACCTTTTAACTAAGAAACCAATTTTTTTTCTTTTTTTTTTCTTTTCTTTTTTTTTCTTCATTTTCCATCAACTGATTTTACCCTTTTAATTACTACCTTCTTATTTTTAACCAGTATTATTACTGCTACCATTTTACCATTTTTTAAAGTGCCATTTTATTTTCTCTTTATTTTATTTTGGGATTAGTGTTCTCCATTCTATTTTCATCGTTATATTATTGGTTGTTTCTAGTTTGCATTCATCTCCAGGGAACTGTTGCTGGAATTTGTTGGGATTAATGGCTGTTCTATAGGAGTATTCTCCTCATATAAAAAGTCTCTTCCCCTCTTCCACTTCATTCTCTCTTTTCGCTCTATTTTTTTTTCTTCTCTTTTCTTACTTTTATTTTCCCCCCTCCTTTTTCCCAATTTTATTTTTGCACTCCTCTTTTTTGACCCTACTTTCCTTTTCTTTTTTCTCTTTTATCTTTTTCTCTCCCTTCTTCCTTATCCCCTAATTCTCTTAATTCGGGTGGTCACCTTCATTTTGGATTATTAATATTGTGAATATATTTGTGTATAGTTCCTGGTACGTGGTGCCTTGTTGTGTTGTATTTTGTGCCTTTAAATCAATGCAGCAGATCCAAGCAACAGCAACCTCCTGAACACCACATCCTCTGCTGAGGAACAGCAGCTGTACATGAAACCTCGCCCCACCAGCCAGAAGAGCCACCACAGCTGTGAACAGCACCCACCAGAGGAGCTGCTGCCAACTGAAGAGCAGCTGCTACCGCAACTGCCCGAAGAGCAACCACAGACCAAGGAGTCACTGCCACCAAGGGAGCAACCACTGAACGACTCAACGTCTAGATATGTCAGTGAGATCAAACATGGGTAGACAAAGAAACCCCCAAAGGAAAGAGAAGGAGGACTCTCCAGAAAAGCAGCTAAGTAATACAGAGGCATGCAACATGACAGAAAAAGAATTCAGAATAAGGGTCCTAGAGTGCATAAACGGGATGGAGGAAAAAATCGACAACCTCCACAAGAAGCAAGAAGAAACAGATGAAAAAATCGATAACATATGGAAGAAGCTAGAAGAAACAGATGAAAAAATCGATAACATATGGAAGAAGCTAGAAGAAACAGATGAAAAAATCAACAACTTAAGTAAGACCCAAGAAGAAATGAAGAGTAATATAGCTGCAATGAAAAACTCCATTGAAGGTATCAACAGTAGACTAGGAGAAGCGGAGGACCGAATTAGTGAATTAGAAGACAAGGAAGCAAAACACACCCAAAATGTACTGCAATTGGAGAAAAAAATTAAAAGACAGGAGGAGAGCCTAAGGGAGCTTTGGGACAACATGAAACGAAACAACATACGAATAATAGGAGTACCAGAACAACAGAAGGATGAACAAGGATTAGAAAACCTAATAGAAGAAATAATATCAGAAAACTTCCCTGAGGTGGGGAAGAAAAAAGTCACACAAGCCCAGAGAGTCCCAAACAAGGTGAACCTGAAAAGACCCACACCAAGACACATCATAATTACCATGGCAAATGTTCAGGACAAAGAGAGAATCTTACAGGCTGCAAGAGAGAGATGGAAAGTTACATACAAGGGATCTCCCATTAGATTGTCAAACGATTTTTCAACAGGAACACATCAGGCCAGAAAAGACTGGACTGAAATTTACAAAGTGATGCAAAGCAAAGGACTGAATCCAAGAATACTCTATCCAGCAAGGCTATCATTCAAACTTGAAGGGGAAATAAGAAGCTTCACAGACAAAAAAAGGCTAAGGGAGTTTATCACCACCAAGCCAGCAATGCAAGGAATGCTAAAGGGACTGGTATAAAAAGAAGAAATAAAAAGCTCAGAAAGAAAACAGCCACACACACAAAAAAAAGAAATGGCTACAAACAAGTACCTTTCAATAATAACTTTAAACGTAAATGGACTAAATGCTCCAACCAAAAGACATCGAGTGGCTGAATGGATAAAAAAACATGACCCATACATCTGCTCTCTACAAGAAACCCACCTCATTAGAAGGGACTCACACAGACTGAAAGTGAAAGGATGGAAAAATATCTTTCAGGCAAATGGAAAGGAAAAGAAAGCTGGGGTAGCAATACTTATATCAGACAAAATAGACCTCAAAGTGAAGGCCTTAACAAGAGATAAGGAAGGCCACTTCATAATACTAAAGGGATCAATACAACAAGAAGATATAACCCTGGTAAACATATATGCACCCAATGTAGGAGCACCCAAATTCATAAAAAAACTCCTGGAAGATATCAAAGGAGAGATCGACAACAATACAATCATGGTAGGGGACTTTAATACACCATTGACAGCACTGGATAAGTCCTCTAGACAAACAATCAGCAAAGATACAGCAATCCTAAATGACTCACTAGATCAGATGGACTTAATAGACATCTTCAGAACACTTCACCCCAAAGCCAGGGAATATACGTTCTTCTCAGGTGCTAATGGGACATCTTCAAAAATAGACCATATATTGGGTCACAAGCAAAGTATCCCCAAATTCAAGAAGATTGAAATCATAAAAAGCGTCTTCGCAGACCACGATGGCATAATATTAGAAATAAACTACAATAAAAACAACCCGAAATACTCAAACCTCTGGAAGCTGAATAGCATGCTATTAAATATTGATTGGGTTACCAATGAGATCAAAGAAGAAATTAAAAACATCCTGGAAACTAATGACAATGAAAACACAACAGTCCAAAACCTATGGGATGCAATGAAAGCAGTCCTGAGAGGGAAGTTTATAGCTCTACAGGCCTATCTCAAAAAACAAGAAAAAATGGTAGTAAATCATCTAACTCTACAACTCAAAGAATTAGAAAGAGAGCAACAAGAAAACCCCAGAGTGAGCAGAAGGAAGGAGATAATAAACCTTAGAGCAGAAATAAATGACATAGAGACCAAAAAAACAATACAGAAAATCAATGAAACCAAGAGCTGGTTCTTTGAAAGGATAAACAAGATTGACGAACCTCTAGCCAGACTCACCAAGAAGCAGAGAGAGAGGACCCAAATAAACAAAATCAGAAACGATAGAGGCAAAATAACAACAGACCCCACAGAAATACAAATGATTGTTAAAAAATACTATGGACAGCTCTACTCCAACAAACTAGACAACCTGGAGGAAATGGACAAATTCCTAGAAAAAAACAACATTCCAAAACTCAATCAGGAAGAATCTAAAAATCTCAACAGGCCAATAACCATGGAAGAAATTGAAGCAGTCATCAAAAAGCTTCCATCAAACAAAAACCCAGGACCAGACGGCTTCACAGGGGAGTTTTACCAAACATTCAAGGAAGAACTAAAACCTATCCTCCTCAGACTACTACAAAAAATTCAAGAGGAAGGAACACTTCCAAGCTCATTCTATGAAGCCAGTATCAACCTGATACCAAAACCAGGTAAAGACAACACAATGAAAGAGAATTACAGGCCAATATCCCTCATGAACATAGATGCCAAAATCCTCAACAAAATCTTAGCAAATCGGATCCAGCAGTACATCAGAAAGATCATACACCATGACCAAGTAGGATTTATCCCAGGGATGCAAGGATGGTACAATATCCGCAAATCAATAAATGTGATACATCACATAAACAAATTGAAAGAAAAAAACCACATGGTCTTATCAATTGATGCAGAAAAAGCATTTGACAAAATTCAACACCCATTTTTGATAAAAACCCTCACCAAGGTGGGAGTAGAAGGGTCATACCTCAACATAATAAAAGCCATATATGACAGGCCCACAGCCAACTTCATACTCAATGGACAAAAACTAACACCATTTCCCCTAAGAACAGGAACAAGACAGGGATGCCCCCTCTCACCACTCCTGTTCAACATAGTACTGGAAGTGTTAGCCATTGCAATTCGGCAAGAAGAAGAAATAAAAGGCATCCAAATTGGAAAAGAGGAAGTAAAACTGTCCTTATTTGCAGACGACATGATATTATACATACAAAACCCTAGAGATTCCATCCAAAAGCTACTAGACTTAATACATGAATTTGGCAATGTAGCAGGATACAAAATTGACCCCAAGAAATCTGAGGCATTTCTATACACCAATAGTGAACTTTCAGAAAGAGAGATTATAAAAACAATCCCATTTACCATTGCACCAAAAAAATTAAGCTACCTAGGAATAAACTTAACTAAAGAGGTAAAAGACCTCTACTCAGAAAACTACAGGACGTTGAAAAAAGATATAGAGGAAGACATAAACAGATGGAAGAACATACCGTGTTCATGGATTGGTAGAATCAACATCATTAAAATGTCCATACTACCCAAAGCAATCTATAAATTCAACGCACTTCCCATTAAAATACCAACGGCATACTTCAGAGATCTAGAACGAACTTTCCAAAAATTCATCTGGAATAAAAAAAGACCCCAAATAGCTGCAGCAATCCTGAAAAAGAACAAAGTAGGTGGGATCTCAATACCAGATATCAAGTTGTATTACAAAGCCACTGTTCTCAAAACTGCCTGGTACTGGCACAAGAATAGGCATATAGATCAATGGAATAGAATAGAGAGCCCAGAAATCGGCCCGAACCAATATGCTCAATTAATATTTGACAAAGGAGGCAAGAACATACAATGGAGCCAAGACAGTCTCTTCAACAAATGGTGTTGGGAAAATTGGACAGATATATGCAAGAAAATGAAACTAGACCACCAACTTACACCATACACAAAAATAAACTCAAAATGGATAAAGGACTTAAATGTAGGACAGGAAACCATAAACATTCTAGAAGAATCCAAAGGCAACAAAATCTCAGACATATGCCGAAGCAATTTCTTCACTGATACAGCTCCTAGGGCACTTGAAACTAAAGAAAAAATGAACAAATGGGACTACATCAAAATAAAAAGCTTCTGCACAGCAAAAGAAACCATCAACAAAACAACGAGAAAACCCACTCTGTGGGAAAACATATTTGCCAATGTCATATCTGATAAGGGCCTAATCTCCAAAATTTATAGGGAACTCATACAACTTAACAAAAGGAAGATAAACAATCCAATCAAAAAATGGGCAAAGGACCTAAATAGACACCTTTCAAAAGAGGACATTCAGAAAGCCAAGAGACATATGAAAACATGCTCAAAGTCACTAATCATCCGAGAGATGCAAATCAAAACAGCAATGAGGTACCATCTCACACCTGTCAGACTGGCTATCATCAACAAATCAACAAACGACAAGTGCTGGAGAGGATGTGGAGAAAAAGGAACACTTGTGCACTGCTGGTGGGAATGCAGACTGGTGCAGCCACTATGGAAGACAGTATGGAGTTTCCTTAAAAAACTGAAAATGGAACTCCCACTTGACCCTGTGATCCCACTTCTAGGAATATATCCCAAGAAACCAGAAACACCAATCAGAAAGGATATATGCACCCCTATGTTCATAGCAGCACAATTCACCATAGCTAAGATCTGGAAACAGCCTAAGTGCCCATCAGTAGATGAATGGATTAGAAAACTGTGGTACATCTACACGATGGAATACTATGCTGCTGTAAAAAGGAAGGAACTCGTACCATTTGCAATGTCATGGATGGAACTGGAGAGCATTATGCTAAGTGAAATAACCCAGTCAATAAAGGAAAAATACCACATGATCTCACTCATTCATGGACAATAGAGACCATTATAAACTTTTGAACAATAATAGATACAGAGGCAGAGCTGCCTCAAACAGATTGTCAAACTGCAGCGGGAAGGCCGGGGAGGATTGGGGGGCAGGAGGTAGGGGGGTAAGAGATCAACGAAAGGACTTGTATGCATGCATATAAGCATAACCAATGGACATAAGACACTGGGGAATAGGGGAGGCTAGGGGACTGTCTAGGGCGGGGGGATAAAATGGACACATATGTAATACCCTTTGTAATACTTTAAGCAATAAAAAAAATAAAATAAAATAAAAAAATAAAAATAGATATTACAGCTCTGATGACTTTGAATTCAAGCGCTCTATAGGCATATATACACAATTGCAGGTTCTATCATTGTGAATTTTAAGAGTAATGACGACATTCCCATAGTGTTCTTTGCTCTAACAGCTTGAATTCTTAGGGATTTAACTAGAATCCTTCAGAAATCCAAGTTTTTGAATCAGAATTATAAATATAAGCAGTACTCTCCTAATTTCAGATGTGATTGAAGGAGAATTCTCATTGTTTTAGTACTGTCCTTCAGATATTGGGGCTTTAATAACCTGAAACTCAGGTGTTCTACAGACAATCACTACAATTCCGTGCTCTGTTGTGAATTCTAATACAAATAACCACATTCCCATGTTGTTCTGAGCTCTACAACCTTGAATTCTTAAGTATTATAATTCGTTTCCTTAAAACAAACCAACTTATTGAAACTTAATTATAAATGTAAACAGTATACTTGTGATTTCACATGTGTTTGTAGGAGAATTCTCAGTGTCTTAGTACTGTCATTCAGATAATAAGGCCACTTTTCCTTGTAATTCAAGTGTTCCACAGACAATTCAAAACAATTCCAGGCTCTGTTATTGTGAAGTCTAATCCAAATAACCACATTCCCATGGTGTTCTGAGCTTTCTAAGCTTGAATTCATAAGCATTATAGTTCATTTCCTTTTGAAAAACCAAGTTATTAAACCGGAATTATGAATGTGAACTGTATACTCATCTTTTGCCTGCTGTCTGAACTTGAGTATTCAGGGTAATTGCACTCTCCTTTAGATATTATGGCTCCTATTGCTTTGAATTCAAGTGTTCTATAGGAATAGCTACACAATTCCAGGGTCAATCATTGTGAATATTAAGACTAATAACCACATTTCCATGTTCTTAGCTTTATAATTTGAATTCTTAAGGATGTTACGCAGAAACCGTTAGGATAACCAAGTCTTTGAACTGGGATTTTAAATGGAAACTGTATGCTCGTCATTTCGCCGCTGTTTGAACGTGGTTTTTCAGTGTATTTACACTCTTCTTTATATATTGAGGTTCCATTTACTTGTCATTCAAGTGTTCCATCGACATATATGGACAACTTCAGGGTGTATGATTAGAATTCTAAGACATTCCCTTAGTGTTCAGAGGTTTATCAGCTTGAATTCCTAAGGACTTTAACTAGAATACTTTAGAAATCCAAGGCTTAGAATCAGAATTATAAATATAAGTAGTACTCTCATCATTTCAGATGTGACTGAGGAGAATTCTCAATGTTTTTGTACAGTCCTTCAGATATTGGGGCTCTAATAACGTGAAACTCATGTGTTCCACACACAATCAAGAAAATACGAGGCTCTATTGTCAATTCTAATCCTAATGACCACATTCCCATAGTGTTTTGAGCTTTCAAAACTGGAATTCATAAGTATTATAATTCCTTTCTTTAGAAAAGCCAAGTCATTGAACCGGAGTTGTTAATGGAAACTGTACACTCATCATTTTCCTGAAGTCTGAACGTGAGTTTTCAGGGTAATTGCACTCTCCTTTAGATATTACTGCTCCTATGACTTTGAATTCAAGCACTCTCTAGCCATAACTACACAATTGCAGGGTCTATCACTGTGAATTTTAAGACTAATGACGACATCCCCATACTGTTCTTTGCTGTAACAGCTTGAATTCTTAGGGATTTAACTAGAATCCTTTACAAATTCAAGTCTTGGAACCGGAATTATAAATGTAAGCAGTACTCCCGTCATTTCAGATGTGATTGAAGGAGGATTGCCATTGTTTTAGTACTGTCCTACAGATATTGGGGCTCTAATAACCTGAAACTCAGGTGTTCTACAGACAATCACTACAATTCCGGGCTCTATTGTGAATTCTAATAGAAATAACCACATTCCCATCGTATTCTGAGCTCTATAATCTTGAATTCTTAAGTATTATAATTCATTTCCTTAAAACAAACCAAGTCATGGAACCATAATTATAAATGTGAACACTATACTCGTCATTTCACATGTGTTTGAAGGAGAATTCTCAGTGCCTTAGTACTGTCATTCAGATATTAAGGCCCCTTTTACTTGTAATTCAAGTGTTCCACAGACAATTCAAAACAATTCCAGGCTCTCTTATTGTGAAGTCTAATCCTAATGACCACATTCCCATGGTGTTCTGAGCTTTCTAAGCTTGAATTCATAAGCATTATAGTTCATTTCCTTTAGAAAAGCCAACTCATTGAAACGGAATTATGAATGTGAACTGTATACTCGTCCTTACCCTCCTGTGTGAACTTGAGTATTCAGGGTAATTGCACTCTCCTTTAGATATTATGGCTCCTATTGCTTTGAATTCAATTGTTCTAAAGCCGTAGCTACACAACTTCAGGGTCAATCATTGTGAATTTTAAGACTAATAACCACATTCCGATGTTCTTAGCTTGAGAACTTGAATTCTGAAGGATATTACGTAGAATCCTTTAGAATAACCAAGTCTTTGAACTTGGATTTTAAATGGAAACTGTATGCTCATCATTTCACAGCTGTTTCAACGTGGTTTTTCAGTGTATTTACACTCTTCTTTATATATTGAGGTTCCATTTACTTGTAATTCAAGTGTTCCATCGATATATATACACAATTTCAGGGTGTCTGATTAGAAATCTAAGACATTCCCTTAGTGTTCGGAGGTTTATCAGCTTGAATTCCTAAGGACTTTAACTAGAATACTGTAGAAATCCAAGTCTTAGAACCGGAATTATAAATGAAAGTAGTACTCTGGTCATTTCAGAGGTGACTGAGGAGAATTCTCAATGTTTTTTGTACAGTCCTTCAGATATTGGGGCTCTAATAACGTGAAACTCAGGTGTTCCACACACAATCAAGAATATTCCAGGCTCTAGTTTGGATTCTAATCCTAATAACCACATTCCCATAGTGTTTTGAGCTTTCTAAACTGGAATTCATAGGTATTATAATTCGTTTCTTTAGAAAAGCCAAGTCATTGAACTGCAGTTATTAATGGAAACTGTATAATCGTCACTTTCCTGAAGTCTGAACGTGAGTTTTTAGGGTAATTGTACTCTCCTTTAGATATTACGGCTCCTATCACTTTGAATTCAAGCGCTCTCTAGGCATATGTACACAATTGCAGGGTCTATCATTGTGAATTTTAAGACTAATGACGACATCCCCATAGTGTTCTTTGCTCTAACAGCTAGAATTCTCAGGGATTTAACTAGAATCCTTTATAAATCCAAGTCTTTGAACAAGAATTATGAATGTAAGCAGTACACCCATCATTTCAGATGTGATTGAAGGAGAATTGCCATTGTTTTAGTATGGTCCTTCAGATATTGGGGCTCTAATACCCTGAAACTCAAGTGTTCTACAGACAATCACTACAATTCCGGGCTCTATTGTGAATTCTAATAAATAACCACATTCCCATGTTGATCTGAGCTCTATAATCTTGAATTCTTAAATATTATAATGCATTTCCTTAAAACAAACCACGTTATGGAACGGTAATTATAAATGTAAACAGTATACTCGTCATTTCACATGTGTTTGACGGAGAATTCTCAGTGTCTTAGTACTGTCATTCAGATATTAAGGCCCCTTTTACTAGTAATTCAAGTGTTCCACAGACAATTCAAAACAATCCCAGGCTCTCTTATAGTGAAGTCTAATCCTAATGACCACATTCCCATGGTGTTCTGAGCTTTCTAAGCTTGAATTCATAAGCATTATAGTTCATTTCCTTTAGAAAAGCCAACTCATTGAACCGGAATTATGAATGTGAACTGTGTACTCATCTTTTCCCTCCTGTGTGAACTTGAGTATTCAGGGTAATTGCACTCTCCTTTAGATATTATGGCTCCTATTGCTTTGAATTCAAGTGTTCTAGAGCCGTAGCTACACAATTCCAGGGTCAATCATTGTGAATTTTAAGACTAATAACCACATTTCCATGTTCTTAGCTTGAGAACGTGAATTCTGAAGGATATTACGTAGAATCATAGAATCCTTTAGAATAACCAAGTCTTTGAACTGGGATTTTAAATGGAAACTGTATGCTCGTCAATTCGCCGCTGTTTGAACGTGGTTTTTCAGTGTATTTACACTCTTCTTTATATATTGAGGTTCCATTTACTTGTCATTCAAGTGTTCCATCGACATATATGGACAACTTCAGGGTGTATGATTAGAATTCTAAGACATTCCCTTAATGTTCAGAGGTTTATCAGCTTGAATTCCTAAGGACTTTAACTAGAATACTTTAGAAATCCAAGTCTTAGAACCGGAATTATAAATGAAAGTAGTACTCTCATCATTTCAGAGGTGATTGAGGAGAATGCTCATTGTTTTTGTACAGTCCTTCAGATATTGGGGCTCTAATAACGTGAAACTCAGGTTTTTCCACACACAATCAAGACAATTCCAGGCTCTATGTCAATTCTAATCCTATTAACCACATTGCCATAGTGTTCTGACCTTTCTAAACTGGAATTCATAAGTATTATAATTTGTTTCTTTAGAAAAGCCAAGTCATTGAACCGGAGTTGTTAATGGAAACTGTACAATTGTCATTTTCCTGAAGTCTGAACGTGAGTTTTCAGGGTAATTGCACTCTCCTTTAGATATTACTACTCCTATGACTTTCAATTCAAGCACTCTCTAGCCATAACTACATAATTGTAGGGTCTATCACTGTGAATTTTAAGACTAATGATGACATCCCCATAGTGTTCTTTGCTGTAACAGCTTGAATTCTTAGGGATTTAACTAGAATCCTTTACAAATTCAAGTCTTGGAACCGGAATTATAAATGTAAGCAGTACTCCCGTCATTTCAGATGTGTTTGAAGGAGAATTGTCATTGTTTTAGTACTGTCCTACAGATATTGGGGCTCTAATAACCTGAAACTCAGGTGTTCTACAATCACTACAATTCCAGGCTCTATTGTGAATTCTATTACAAATAACCACATTCCCATCATATTCTGAGCTGTATAATCTTGAATTCTTAAGTATTATAATTCATTTCCTTAAAACAAACCAAGTCATGGAACCATAATTATAAATGTGAACACTATACTCGTCATTTCACATGTGTTTGAAGGAGAATTCTCAGTGCCTTAGTACTGTCATTCAGATATTAAGGCCCCTTTTACTTGTAATTCAAGTGTTCCACAGACAATTCAAAACAATCCCAGGCTCTCTTATTGTGAAGTCTAATCCTAATGACCACATTCCCATGGTGTTCTGAGCTTTCTAAGCTTGAATTCATAAGCATTATAGTTCATTTCCTTTAGAAAAGCCAACTCATTGAACCGGAATTATGAATGTGAACTGTATACTCGTCCTCACCCTCCTGTCTGAACTTGAGTATTCAGGGTAATTGCACTCTCATTTAGATATTATGGCTCCTATTGCTTTGAATTCAAGTGTTCTAGAGCCGTAGCTACACAATTCCAGGGTCAATCATTGTGAATTTTAAGACTAATAACCACATTCCCATGTTCTTAGCTTGAGAACTTGAATTCCGAAGGATATTGCATAGAATCGTAGAATCCTTTAGAATAACCAAGTCTTTGAACTGGGATTTTAAAAAGGACACTGTATGCTCATCATTTCGCCGCTGTTTGAACATGGTTTTTCAGTGTATTTACAGTCTTCTTTAGATATTAAGGTTCCATTTACTTGTCATTCAAGTGTTCCATCGACATATATAGACAATTTCAGGCTGTACAATTAGAATTCTAAGACATTCCTTTAGTGTGTGGAGGTTTATCAGCTTGAATTATTCAGGACTTTAACTAGAATACTTTAGAAATCCAAGTCTTAGAACCGGAATTATAAATGAAAGTAGTACTCTCATCATTTCAGAGGTGATTGAGGAGAATGCTCATTGTTTTTGTACAGTCCTTCAGATATTGGGGCTCGAATAACGAGAAACTCAGGTGTTCCACCCACAATCAAGACAATTCCAGGCTCTATGTCAATTCTAATCGTAATAACCACATTCCCATAGTGTTCTGAGCTTTCTAATCTGGAGTTCATAAGTATTATAATTCATTTCGTTAGAAAACCCAAGTCATTGAACCGGATTTGTTAATGGAAACTTTATACTCGACATTTTCATAAAGTCTGAACGTGAGTTTTAAGGGAAATTGCACTCTCCTTTAGACATTACGGCTCCTATGATTTTGAATTCAGGCACTCTCTAGCCATATCAACACAATTGCAAGGTCTATCATTGTGAATTTTGAGACTAATGACGACATCCCCATGGAGTTCTTTGCTCTCACAGCTTGAATTCTTAGGGATTTAACTAGAATCCTTTAGAAGTCCAAGTCTTTGAACTGGAATTATAAATGTAAGCAGTACTCCCGTCATTTCAGATGTGATTGAAGGAGAATTGCCATTGTTGTAGTACTGTCCTTCAGATATTGGGGCTCTATATACCTGAAAATCAGGTGTTCTACAGACAATCACTACAATTCCGGGCTCTATTGTGAATTCTAATACAAACAACCACATTCCCATGTTGTTCTGAGCTCTATAATCTTGAATTCATTTCCTTTAAAAAAAAAAAACAACGTTATAGAACCGTAATTATAAATGTAAACACTATACTGGTCATTTCACATGTGTTTGAAGGAGAATTCTCAGTGTCTTAGTACTGTCATTCAGATATTAAGTATTTAACCTTGAATTCTTAAGGACTTTAACTAGAATACTTTAGAAATCCAAGTCTTAGAACCGGAATTATAAATGTAAGTAGTACTCTCGTCATTTCAGAGGTTATTGAGGAGAATGCTCATTGTTTTTGTACAGTCCTTCAGATATTGGGGCTCTAATAACATGAAATTCAGGTTTTTCCACACACAATCAAGACAATTCTAGGCTCTATGTCAATTCTAATCCTATTAACCACATTGCCATAGTGTTCTGACCTTTCTAAACTGGAATTCATAAGTATTATAATTCGTTTCTTTAGAAAAGCCAAGTCATACAACCGCAGTTATTAATGGAAACTGTATACTCATCATTTTCCTGAAGTATGAACGTGCGTTTTCAGGGTTATTGCACTCTCCTTTAGATATTTCGGCTCCTATGACTTTGAATTCAACCACTCTCTAGCCATATCTACACAATTGCAGGGTCTATCATGGTGAATTTTAAGACTAATAACGACATCCTCATAGTGTTCTCTGCACTAAGAGCTTGAATTTCAGGGATTTGAATAGAACAGTTTAGAAATCCAAGTCTTTGAACCGGAATTATAAACGTAAGCAGTCCTCCCGTCATTTCAGATGTGATTGAAGGAGAATTCAAATTTCTTTAGTACTGTCCTTCAGATATTGGAGCTCTAAGAACCTGAAACTCAGGTGTTCTACATAGGATCACTACAATTCCTGGCTCTATTGTGAATTCTAATACAAACAACCACATTCCCATGTTGTTCTGAGCTCTATAATCTTGAATTCTTAAGTAATATAATTCATTTCCTTAAAACAAAGCACGTTATGGAACCGTAATTATAAATGTAACCACTATACTGGTCATTTCACATGTGTTTGAAGGAGAATTCTCAGTGTCTTAGTACTGTCATTCAAATATTAAGGCCCCTTTTACTTGTGATTCAAGTGTTGCACAGACAATTCAAAACAATTCCAGGCTCTCTTATTGTGAAGTCTAATCCTAATGACCACATTCCCATGGTGTTCTGAGCTTCCTAAGCTTGAATTCATACGCATTATAGTTCATTTCCTTTAGAAAAGCCAGGTCATTGAACCGGAATTATGAATGTGAACTGTGTACTCATTTTTTCCCTCCTGTCTGAACCTGAGTGTTCAGGGTAATTGCACTCTCCTTTAGATATTATGGCTCCTATTGCTTGTTATTCAAGTGTTCTAGAGCCGTAGCAACAAAATTCCAGGGTTAATCATTGTGAATTTTTAGACTAATAACCACATTCCCATGTTCTTTGCTTGAGAACTTGAATTCTGAAGGATATTACGTAGAATCCTTTAGAATAACCAAGTCTTTGAACTGGGATTTTAAATGGAAACTGTATGCTCATCATTTCGCGCTGTTTGAACGTGGTTTTTCAGTGTATTTATACTCTTCTTTAGATATTATGGTTCCATTTACTTGTCATCCAAGTGTTCCATCGATATATATATATACAGTTTCTGGGTGTACGATTAGAATTCTAAGACATTCCCTTAGTGTGCTGAGGTTTATCACCTTGAAATCTTAAGGACTTTAAGTAGAATCCTTTTGAAAAGCCAAGTCATAGACCGGAAATTATAAATGTAAACAGTACTCTCCTCACTTCAGATGGGCTTGAAGGAGAATTCTCATTACTTTAGTACTGTCCTTCAGAAAATGGGGCTCTAATTACGTGAAATTCAAGTGTTCCACAGACAATTCGGGACAATTCCAATATCTACTATTGTGAATTCTAATACCAATAAACACATTTCCATGGTGTTCTAAGCTCTATAAGCTTGAATTCTTAAGAATATCTTGTCGAAACTTTAGAAAAGCCAAGTCTTTGAAAGGGACTTTAAATGTAAACACTATCCTCACCGTTTCACAGCTGTTTGAACGTTATTTTTCAATGTATTTAAACTCGTCCTTAGTTTTTAAGGATCCATTTACCTGTTATTCAAGTGGTGTGTTTATATATATAGACAATTTCACAGTATATAATTTGAATTCTAAGACATTCCCATAGTTTTCTGAGCTCTATTACCTTGAATTCTTACGGACTTTAACTAGAATCCTTTTGAAAAGCCAACTCATTGACAGGAAATTATTAATGTAAACAGTACTCTCATCACTTCAGATGTGCTAGAAGGAGAATTCTCATTGTTTTAGTACTGTCCTTCAGATAATGGGGCTCTAAATACGTAAATTCAGGTTTTACTCAGAGGATTCAAGACAATTCCAGGCTCTATTATTGTCAATACTAATACTAATAACCACATTCCCATGCTGTTCTGAGCTCTATAACCTTGAATTCTTAAGTATTATAATTCAATTCCTTAAAACAAACCAAGTCATCGACCGGAAATTATAAATGTAAACAGTACTCTGGTCAATTCAGATGTCCTAGAAGGAGAAATCTCGTTTTACTACTGTCCCTCAGTTATTGGGGCTCTAATTACGTGAAATTCAAGTGTTCCACAAACAATTCAAGACAAGTCCAGGCTCTACTATTGTGAATTGTAATGCAAATAAACACATTTCCATGGTGTTCTAAGCTCTATAAGATTGAAATCCTAAGGATATCAAGTAGAATATTTAGATAAGCCAAGTCTTTGAACGGGACTTTAAAAGTAAACATTATTGTCATTTTTTCACAGCTGTTTGAACGTGATGGTTTAGTGTATTTAAACTGGTCTTCAGTTTTTAAGGATCCATTTACCTGTTATTGAGGTGGTCTGTTGATATATATAGAAAATTTCACAGTACATAATTTGAATTCTAAGACATTCCCATAGTGTTCTGAGCCCTACTAGCTTCAATTCTTATGGACAGTAAGTATAATCCTTTTTAAAAGCCTAGTCATTGACGGGAAAATATAAATGTTAACAGTACTTACGTCACTTCAGATGTGATTGAAGGAGAGTTCTCATTGTTTTAGTACTTTCCCTCAGATATTGGGGCTCTAATTACGTGAAATGCAAGTGTTTCACAGACAATTCAAAACAAATCCTGGTTCTATTATTGTGAATTCTAATACCAATAAACATATTTCCATGGTGTTTGAAGCTCCATAAGCTTGAATTCTTAAGGACTTTAACTAAATACATTAGAAAAGCCGAGTCTTCTACGTCATTTTAAATGTAAACTCTATCCTAGTCATTTCAACTCCGTTTTAACAGGATATTTCAGTGTATTTACACTCGTCTTTAGTTTTAAAGATCCATTTACCTGTTATTCAAGATTTCTGTTCACATATATAGACAATTTCCCTGTCCATAATTTGAATTCTAAGACATTCCCACACTGTTCTGAGCTCTATGCTTGACTTCTTACTGTCTTTAACTAGAATCATTTAGAAAAGCCTAGTCATAGACCAGATATTATAAATGTAAACAGTACTCTCATCACTTCAGATGTGCTTGAAGGAGAATTCTCATGGTTTTACTACTGTCCTTCAGATATTGGAGCTCTAATTACATGAAATTCAAGTGTTCCACTGTCAATTCAACACAATTCCAGGATCTACTATTGTGAATTCTAATACAAATAAACACATTTCCATGGTGTTCTAAGCTCTATAAGCTTGAATTCTTAAGGATATCACTTAGAATGTTTTCAAAAGCCAAGACTGTGAATGGGACTTTAAATGTAAATACTATCGCCATTATTTCACACCTCTTTGAACATGATTGTTTATTGTATTTAAACTCGTCCTTAGTTTCAATGATCCATTTTCATGTTATTCAAGTGGTCTGTTGATATATAGAGACAATTTCACAGTCTATAATTTGAATTCTAAGACATTCCCATACTGTTCTGAGCTCTAAAGGTTGAATTCTTACTGTCTTTAACTAGAAACTTTAAAAAAGCAAACTCATAGACGGGAAATTATAAAAATAAACAGTACTCTCATCACTTCAGATGTGCTTGAAGGAGAATTCTCATTGTTTTACTACTGTCCTTCAGATATTGGGCCTCTAATTACTTGAAATTCAAGTGTTCCACAGACAATTCAAGACAATTCCACGATCTACTATTTTGAATTCGAATAAAATAAACACATTATCATGGTGTTCTAAGCTCTAAAAGCTTGAACTCTTAAGGATATCACGTAGAATATTTAGAAAATCCAATTCTTTGAATGGGACTTGAAATGTAAACACTATCGTCATTATTTCACAGCTGTTTGAACGGGATTGTTTAGTGTATTTAAACTCGTCCTTAGTTATTAAGGATCCATTTACATGATATTCAAGTGGTCTGTTGATACATATATACAATTTCACAGTCTATAATTTGAATTATAAGACATTCCCATACTGGTCAGAGCAGTATAATTTTAATTCTTACCGACTTTAACTTAAATCCTTTAGAAAAGCCAAGTCATGCACCGGAAGTTATAAATGTAAATAGTACTCTGGTCACTTCAGATGTGCTTGATGGAGAATTCTCATTGTTTTAATACTGTCCTTCAGATATTGGAGCTCTAATTACGTGAAATTCAACTGTTCCACAGACAATTCAGGACAATTCCAGGATCAAATATTGTGAATTCTAATACAAATAAACACATTTCCATGGTGTTCTAAGCTCTATAAGCTTGAATTCTTAAGGATATCATGTAGAATCTTTAGAAAAGGCAAGTCTTTGAACGGAAATTTAAATGTAAACACTATCATCATTATTTCACAGCTGTTTGAATGGGATTATTTAGTGTATTTAAACTCGTCCTTAGTTATTAAGGATCCATTTACATATTATTCAAGTGGTCTGTTTTACAGATAGACAATTTCACAGTCTATAATTTGTATTCTAAGACATTCCCATAGTGTTCTGAGCTGTATAATTTTGAATTCTTACCGTCTTTAACAAGAATCCTTTAGAAAAGCCAAGTCATCGACCAGAAATTATAAATATATCAGTACTCTGGTCACTTCAGATGTGATTGAAGGAGAATTCTCATTGTTTTACTACTGTCCTTCAGATATTGGGGCTCTAATTACGTGAAATTCAAGTGTTCCACAGACAATTCAAGACAATTCCAGGATCTCCTATTGTGAATTTAATAGAAATGAACACATTTCCATGATGTTCTAAGCTCTGTAAGCTTGAATTCTTAAGGATATCACGTAGAACCTTTAGAAAATCCAAGTCTTTGAACGGGACTTTAAATGTAAACACTATAGTCATTATTTCACAGCTGTTTGAACGGGATTGTTTAGTGTATTTAAACTCGTCCTTAGCAAAATTCAACACCCATTTTTGATAAAAACTCTCAGCAAGGTGGGAGTAGAAGGATCATACCTCAACATAATAAAAGCCATATATGACAGGCCCACAGCCAACATCATACTCAATGGACAAAAACTAACACCATTTCCCCTAAGAACAGGAACAAGACAGGGATGCCCCCTCTCACCACTCCTGTTCAACATAGTACTGGAAGTGTTAGCCATTGCAATTCGGCAAGAAGAAGAAATAAAAGGCATCCAAATTGGAAAAGAGGAAGTAAAACTGTCCTTATTTGCAGACGACATGATATTATACATACAAAACCCTAGAGATTCCATCCAAAAGCTACTAGACTTAATACATGAATTTGGCAATGTAGCAGGATACAAAATTGACCCCAAGAAATCTGAGGCATTTCTATACACCAATAGTGAACTTTCAGAAAGAGAGATTATAAAAACAATCCCGTTTACCATTGCACCAAAAAAATTAAGCTACCTAGGAATAAACTTAACTAAAGAGGTAAAAGACCTCTACTCAGAAAACTACAGGACGTTGAAAAAAGATATAGAGGAAGACATAAACAGATGGAAGAACATACCGTGTTCATGGATTGGTAGAATCAACATCATTAAAATGTCCATACTACCCAAAGCAATCTATAAATTCAACGCACTTCCCATTAAAATACCAACGGCATACTTCAGAGATCTAGAACGAACTCTCCAAAAATTCATCTGGAATAAAAAAAGACCCCGAATAGCTGCAGCAATCCTGAAAAAGAACAAAGTAGGTGGGATCTCAATACCAGATATCAAGTTGTATTACAAAGCCACTGTTCTCAAAACTGCCTGGTACTGGCACAAGAATAGGCATATAGATCAATGGAATAGAATAGAGAGCCCAGAAATCGGCCCGAACCAATATGCTCAATTAATATTTGACAAAGGAGGCAAGAACATACAATGGAGCCAAGATAGCCTCTTCAATAAATGGTGCTGGGAAAATTGGACAGATATATGCAAGAAAATGAAACTAGACCACCAACTTACACCATACACAAAAATAAACTCAAAATGGATACAGGACTTAAATGTACGACGGGAAACCATAAAAATTCTAGAAGAATCCAAAGGCAACAAAATCTCAGATATATGCCGAAGCAATTTCTTCACTGATACAGCTCCTAGGGCACTTGAAACTAAAGAAAAAATGAACAAATGGGACTACATCAAAATAAAAAGCTTCTGCACAGCAAAAGAAACCATCAACAAAACAACGAGAAAACCCACTCTGTGGGAAAACATATTTGCCAATGTCATATCTGATAAGGGCCTAATCTCCAAAATTTATAGGGAACTCATACAAATTAACAAAAGAAAGATAAACAATCCAATCAAAAAATGGGCAAAGGACCTAAATCGACACCTTTCAAAAGAGGACATCCAGAAAGCCAAGAGACATATGAAAACATGCTCAAAGTCACTAATCATCCGAGAGATGCAAATCAAAACAGCAATGAGGTACCATCTCACACCTGTCAGACTGGCTATCATCAACAAATCAACAAACGACAAGTGCTGGAGAGGATGTGGAGAAAAAGGAACACTTGTGCACTGCTGGTGGGAATGCAGACTGGTGCAGCCACTATGGAAGACAGTATGGAGTTTCCTTAAAAAACTGAAAATGGAACTCCCATTTGACCCTGTGATCCCACTTCTAGGAATATATCCCAAGAAACCAGAAACACCAATCAGAAAGGATATATGCACCCCTATGTTCATAGCAGCACAATTCACCATAGCTAAGATCTGGAAACAGCCTAAGTGCCCATCAGTAGATGAATGGATTAGAAAACTGTGGTACATCTACACGATGGAATACTATGCTGCTCTAAAAAGGAAGGAACTCTTACCATTTGCAACGGCATGGATGGAACTGGAGAGCATTATGCTAAGTGAAATAAGCCAGTCAATAAAGGAAAATTACCACATGATCTCACTCATTCATGGACAATAGAGACCATTATAAACTTTTGAACAATAATAGATACAGAGGCAGAGCTGCCTCAAACAGATTGTCAAACTGCAGCGGGAAGGCCGGGGAGGGTTGGGGGGCAGGAGGTAGGGGGGTAAGAGATCAACTAAAGGACTTATATGCATGCATATAAGCATAACCAATGGACATAAGACACTGGGGGATAGGGGAAGCTAGGGGACTGTCTAGGGCGGGGGGATAAAATGGATACATATGTAATACCCTTTGTAATACTTTAAGGAATAAAATAAATAAAAAATAAAAAAATAAAAGAGAAAAAAAATAAAATAAATAAATAAATCCAGTTTAAAAAATAAAAAAATAAACTCGTCCTTAGTTATTAAGGATCCATTTACATGATATTCAAGTGGTCTGTGGATACATATATACAATTTCACAGCCTATAATTTGAATTGTAAGACATTCCCATACTGTTCAGAGCTGTATAAGTTTTAATTCTTACCGACTTTAACTACAATCCTTTAGAAAAGCCAAGTTATGGACCCGAAGTTATAAATGTAAATAGTACTCTGGTCACTTCAGATGTGATTGATGGAGAATTCTCATTGTTTTAATACTGTCCTTCAGATATTGGGGCTCTAATTACGTGAAATTCAACTGTTCCACAGACAATTCAAGACAATTCCAGGATAAACTGTTGTGAATTCTAATACAAATAAACACATTTCCATGGTGTTCCAAGCTCCATAAGCTTGAATTCTTAAGGATATCACGTAGAATATTTAGAAAAGGCAAATCTTTGTACTGGACTTGAAATGTAAACACTATCGTCATTATTTCACAGCTTTTTGAACGAGATTATTTAGTGTATTTAAACTCATCCTTAGTTTTTAAGGATCCATTTACATGTTATTCAAGTTGTCTGTTTTACAGATAGACAATTTCACAGTCTATAATATGAACTCTAAGACATTCCCATACTGTTCTGAGCTGTATAAGCTTGAATTCTTACCGTCTTTAACTACAATCCTTTAGAAAAGCCAAGTCATCGTCAGGAAATTATAAAGTTAAACAGTACTCTGGTCACTTCAGATGTGCTTGAAGGAGAATTCTTATTGTTTTACTACTGTCCTTCACATATTGGGGCTCTAATTACGTGAAATGCAAGTGTTCCACAGACAATTCAAGACAATTCCTGGATCTTCTATTGTGAATTCTAATACAAATAATCATATTTCCGTGGTGTTCTAAGGTCTATAAGATTGAAATCTTAAGGATATCACGTAGAATCCTTAGAAAAGCCAAGTCTTTGAACGGGACTTTAAAGGTAAACACTATCGTCATTATTTCACAGCTGTTTGAACGTGATTATTTAGTGTACTTAAACTCGTACTTAGTTTTTAAGGATCCATTAACATGTTATTCAAGCGGTCTGTTGCTACAGATAGACAATTTCCCAGTCTATAATTTGAATTCTAAGACATCCCCATACTGTTCTGAGCTGTATAAGCTTTAAATCTTACCGTCTTTAACTACAATCCTTTAGAAAAGCCAAGTCATCGACCGGAAATTATAAAGGTTAACAGTACTCCCGTCACTTCAGCTGTGCTTGAAGGACAATTCTCATTGTTTTACTACTGTCCTTCACATATTGGGGCTCTAATTACGTGAAATGCAAGTGTTCCACAGCAATACAAGACAAATCCAGGATCTACTATTGTAAATTCTAATACAAATAATCACATCTCCATGGTGTTCTAAGGTCTATAAGCTGGAATTCTTAAGGATATCGCGTAGAATCCTTAGAAATGCCAAGTCTTTGAACGGGACTTTAAATGTAAACACTATTGTCATTATTTCACAGCTGTTTGAACGTGATTGTGTCGTATATTTAAACTTGTCCTTAGTTTTTTGTTTGTTTGTTTTTTTTATTATTATTGGTTAAGGTATTACAAATGTGTCCTCATCCCTCCCATTAATCCCCAACCTCCCCCACACACACAAACTCATGGTCCCATCCCCCTGTTGTCCATGTCCATTGGTTTGGCTTATATACATGTATACAAGTCCTTCGGTTGATCTCTTCTTCTTACCCCCGGCCTCCCCTACTTTCCTTCTGGGGATTGATAACCTGATCGCTGTTTCTCAGTCTTTGGGTCTGTCCCTTTTCATCAGTCTATGTTGTTCTCTATAATCCACAAATGAGTGAGATCATGTGGTATTTATCTTTCTCTGACTGGCTTATTTCACTTAGCATAATGCTCTCCAGTTCCATCCATGCTGTTGCAAAAGGCAAGAGTTCCTTTTTTTTTACCGCAGCATAGTATTCCATTGTGTATATGTACCACAGTTTTCTAATCCATTCATCTGCTGATGGGCACTTAGGCTGTTTCCAAATCTTAGCTATGGTGAATTGTGCTGCTATGAACATAGGGGTGCATATATCCTTTCTGATTGGCGTTTCTGGTTTCTTGGGATATATTCCTAGTAGTGGGATCACTGGGTCAAATGGGAGTTCCATTTTTTGTCTTCTGAGGTAGCTCCATACTGTTCTCCACAGTGGCTGCACCAGTCTGCATTCCCACCAGCAGTGCAGAAGGGTTCCTTTTTCTCCACATCCTCTCCAACACTTGTTGTTTGTTGATTTGTTGATGATAGCCATTCTGACAGGTGTGAGATGATAACGCATTGTCGTTTTGATTTGCATCTCTCGTATAATTAGTGACTTTGAGCAGGTTTTCATATGTCTTTCGGCCTTCTGTATGTCCTCTTTCGAAAAGTGTCTATCTAGGTCCGTTGCCCATTTTTTTATTGGATTGTTTATCTTCCTTTTGTTAAGTTTCATGAGATCCCTGTAAATGTTGGAAATTAAACCTTTATCGGTGGTATCATTGGCAAATATGTTATCCCATGTAGTGGGTCTTCTTGTTGTTTTGTTGATGGTTTCCTTTGCTGTGCAAAAGCTTTTTATTTTGATGTAGTCCCATTTGTTTATTTTCTCTTTAGTTTCCATTGCCCTAGGAGCATTATCAGAGAAGAAATTTCTTTGGCATATGTTTGCGATTTCGCTGCCTGTGGATTCCTCTAGTATTTTTATGGTTTCCCATCTTACGTTTAAGTCTTTTATCCATTTTGAGTTTATTTTTGTGTATGGTGTGAGTTGGTGATCTAGTTTCATCCTTTTGCATGTATCTGTCCAATTTTCCCAACACCATTTATTGAAAAGACTGTCTTGACTCCATTGTATGCTCTTGCCTCCTTTGTCGAATATTAATTGGGCATAGTGGTTTGGGTCGATTTCTGGTGTCTCTATTCTATTCCTTTGATCTATATGTCTGTTCTTGTGCCAGTACCAAGCTGTTTTAAGAACAGTGGCTTTGTAATACAGTTTGATATCTGGTATTGAGATCCCACCTACTTTGTTCTTCCTCAAGATTGCTGCAGCTATTCGGGGTCTTTTTTTATTCCAGATGAATTTTTGGAACGTTCGTTCTAGATTTTTTAAAAATGCCATTGGTAATTTAATGGGGATTGCATTGAATCTATAAATTGCTTTGGGTAGTATGGACATTTTGATGATGTTGATTCTACCAATCCATGAACACGGTATATTTTTCCATCTGTTTATGTCTTCCTCTATCTCTTTTTTCAGTGTCCTGTAATTTTCAGCATATAAGTCTTTTACCTCCTTAGTTAGGTTTATTCCTATGTATTTTAATTTTTTTGGTGCAATGGTAAATGGGATTGCTTCTGTAGTTTCACTTTCTGTAAGTTCACTATTGGTGTAAAGAAATGCCATGGATTTCTTAGCATTAATTTTGTATCCTGCTACATTGCCAAATTCATTTATTAAGTCTAATAATTTTTTGATGGAGTCTTTAGGGTTCTGTATGTACAGTATCATGTCATCTGCAAATAAGGACAGTTTTACTTCTTCGTTTCCAATCTGGATGCCTTTTATTTCTTCTTCATGTCTGATCGCAACGGCTCGTACTTCCAGTACTATGTTATACTGGAGTGGTGAGAGGGGGCGTACCTGTCTTGTTCCTGTTTTTAGGGGGAATGGTTTTAGTTTTTGCCCATTGATTATGATGTTGGCTGTGGGTTTGTCATATATGGCTTTTATTATGTTGAGGTATGATCCCTCGATTCCTATCTTGCTGAGAGTTTTTATCAAGAAGGGGTGTTGGATTTTGTCAAATGCTTTTTCCGCATCAATTGATATGACTGTGTGGTTTTTTTCTCTCAATTTGTTTATGTGATGTATCACGTTTATTGATTTGCGGATATTGTACCATCCTTGCATCCCTGGGATAAATCCTACTTGGTCATGGTGTATGATCTTTTTGATGTACTGCTGAATCCGATTTGCTAGGATTTTGTTGAGGATTTTGGCATCTATGTTCATGAGGGATATTGGCCTATAATTCTCTTTCATTGTATTGTCTTTATCTGGTTTTGGGATTAGGGTGATGTTGGCTTCATAGAATGAGCTGGGAAGTGTTCCTTCCTCTTGGATCTTTTGACATAGTCTGAGGAGGATAGGTTTTAGGTCTTCCTTGAATGTTTGGTAAAACTCCCCTGTGAAGCCATCTGGCCCTGGGCTTTTGTTTGCTGGAAGCTTTTTGATTACTGCTTCGATTTCCTCCATAGTTATTGGCCTATTGAGATTTTTAGATTCTTCCTGGTTAAGTTTTGGAAGGTTGTATTTATCTAGGAATATGTCCATTTCCTCCAGGTTGTCTAGTGTGTTGGAGTAGAGTTGTTCATAGTATTTTCTAACAATCCTTTGTATTTCTATGGGGTCTGTTGTTATTTCTCCTCTTTCATTTCTGATTTTCTTTATTTGGGTCCTCTCTCTTTGTTTCTTGGTGAGCCTGGCTAGAGGTGTATCAATCTTGTTTATCCTTTCAAAGAACCAGCTCTTGGTTTTGTTGATCTTTTGTATTGTTTTTTTGGTCTCTATGTCGTTTATCTCCACTCTGATCTTTGTTATTTCCTTCCTTCTGCTTACAGTGGGCTTTTTTTGTTGCTCTCTTTCTAATTCTTCGAGTTGTAGAGTTAGGTCATTTATTCTCATTGTTTCTTGTTTCTTGCAGTAGGCTTGTAAAGCTATGAACTTCCCTCTCAAGACTGCTTTTGCTGTGTCCCATAGGTTTTGGATTGTTGTGTTTTCATTGTCATTTGTTGCCATGATGTTTTTTATTTCTTCTTTGATCTCACAGGTGACCCAGTCGTTGTTTAATAGCATGCTATTTAGTCCCCATGTGTTTGATTTTTTTGGATTGTTTTTGTTGTAGTTTATTTCCAGTTTTATGCCTTTGTGGTCTGAGAAGATACTTGATATGATTTCAATTTTCTTGAATTTGAAGAGACTTTGTCTGTGACCCAATATATGGTCTATCTTTGAAGATGACAAATGTGCACCTGAGGAGAATGTATATTCTGTGGCTTTGGGGTGAAATGTTCTGAAGATGTCAATTAATTCCATCTGATCTAGTGAGTCATTTAGGATTGATGTTTCTCTGCTGAGTTTCTGTTTAGAGGATTTGTCCAGTGGAAATAATGGGGTGTTAAGGTCCCCTACTATGATTGTATTGCTGTCAATCTCTCCCTTGATCTTCTCCAGAAGATTTCTTACGTATTTGGGTGCTCCTATATGGGGTGCATATATATTTACCAGAGTTATTTCTTCCTGTTGGACTGCTCCCTTTAGTATTATGAAGTGGCCTTCTTGATCTCTTTTTATGTCCTTCACTTTGAGATCTAATTTGTCAGATATAAGTATTGCTACCCCGGCTTTTTTTTCACTTCCATTGGCCTGAAAAACCTTTTTCCATCCCTTCACCATCAGTCTGTGTGCGTCTTTTTTTCTGAGGTGGGTTTCCTATAGACAGCAGATATATGGGTCATGTTTTTTTATCCACTCATTTACCCTATGCCTTTTGACTGGGGAATTTAATCCATTTACATTTAAAGTTATTATTGATAGAAACTTGTTTGTCACCATTTTTGTTCTTTACCGCTGCGTTCCTTCTTTGTTTCCTGTTTTTTCTATTTACAGCAGACCCTGTAGCATTTCTTGCATTGCTGGTTTGGTTGTAATAAACTCCCGTAGACTGTTTTTGTCTGTGAAGCTCCTGATTTGACCCTCAATTTTGATTGATAGCCTCGCTGGGTATAGTATTCTTGGATTCAGACCCTTCCTTTGCATGACTTTGTATATTTCATTCCATTCCCTTCTTGCCTGATGTGTTTCTGTTGAGAAATCGGTTGCCAGTCTGATGGGGGATCCTTTGTAGGTAACTTTCTGTCTCTCTCTGGCTGCTTTTAAGATTCTTCCTTTGTCGTTGGTGTTTGCCAATTTAATTATTATGTGCCTTCGTGTTGGTCTTTTTGGGTTCATTTTGTTTGGGACTCTGTGAGCTTCTTGGATTTGTGTGAGTTTTTTCCTCCCTATATCAGGGAAATTTTCTGTTACTATTTTTTCAAACAGGTTTTCTATTCCTTGCTCAGTTTCCTCTCCTTCTGGCACCCCTATTATTTGGATGTTGTTTCGTTTAGCATTGTCCCAGAGTTCTCTTAGGCTCTCCTCCTGCTTTTTAATTTTTTTTTTTCTAGAAGCTGCTCTGTTTGGGTATTTTTTTCTACATTGTCTTCTAGCTCGCTGATGCAGTCCTCTGCTTCTTCTAGTCTACTGTTGATGCTTTTATTGAGTTCTTTATGGCAGTGATGTCATTTTTCATTTCTTCTTGGTTTCTCTTCATTTCCTCTTGGTTCTTCTTCATTTCCTCTTGGTTCCTACACATATTGTTGAATTGGTCTTCCATTCTTTTCATCCACCTTATGGCCATTACTCTGAATTCTTTCTCTGACAGGTTGCTTGCCTCCATTGCCTCCATTTCGTTTACTTCCTTTTCTGATGATGCCTGTTTTTCTTTCATATTTGGGTTGGTTCTTTGTTTCACCATGATTTCTCTTCTCAAGGTGTTTGGTTATGTAGTTCTCTCTCTGCTGCGCTGATTCAAAGGCACAAAATACAACACAACAAGGCACAACGTACAAGGCACCGAACTAAATGCATTCACGATATTAATAACCCCAAATAAAGGCGACCCCCCAAGCGAAGAGAATTAGGGGATAAAGAAGAAAAAAGAGAAAAAGATTAAAGAGAAAAATAAAAAACAAAAAGGAGTGCTGAAATGAGTTGGGAAAAGGGAGAGAAGAAAAAAACAAAAAGACAAAAAAAACACACAAACAAAACAAAAAAAAAGTAAGAGAATGAAATAGTGGTGGGGAAGAGGCTATTTGTATGGGGAGAGCGAGGGATTGGAAATTAGGTATATAAGTAGGGTGAAATTTAGACAGTGGGTAGAAAGAAGGAATAGGTAAAATCCAAAGCAGGAATAGGGTAAGAGAAACAGGACAACAAAAGGGGAAAAGTGAGGAAGAGAGTTTTGGCTTAAGGGTAAATGTGAGGTAGAGAGAAATGATGCTAAAGGAATGATGAAAATAGAGTATAGAACACTAATCCCAAAATAAAATAAAGAAAAATAAAAAAATAATAAAAAATAAAATGACACTTGAAAAAATGGTAAAAGGATAGCAATAATACTGGTTAAAAAAATGTAGTAATTTAAAAGGTAAAATCAAGTGATGAAAAAAATAAAAAATAAAAAAAATAATAAAATAGGTTCTTAATGAAATGGTGAAAAAAGAATTAAATATATATATATATATATATATATATATATATATATATATATATATAAAATATTCAGAAGTGAAGGTGCTTCAGATCTTCCACTCTTCTTTTTGGCACGCCTCAGTCCTGCCAGTCATTCAGGAGAATGTTGAACTTGCCTGCGATACACTGTCCCTCCGTGCAGTAAACCACAGACCTGATTTTAAGGCAGGTTGTATTTGTTTACCAGACTGCCTTTATTTGTGATCGCAGAAGAGACAGTTCGTGGCTCTGCCTCTGGGTGGCAGTGTGTCTGGATTGACCTCCGAGGCTATAAGTCCTCTCTATCAGTAGGGTTTTGTTGTTTCTTTTTTTTTTTTCCTCTATGGTATTTGGAACTGATTCAGGAAAGACCACTGCCCAGAGCTGGTTCCTTGCCACTGCCCGCTGTTTCCCAGGCTCCCCAAAAAGAACTTTCCCCTACAGGCTCTGCGAATGACCCCAACTGGGGAATCCCATGCACTGGGTTTAATAATCAAATGCACGGATCTAAGGGGAACTGTAACAAGAGCCTGATACATTGTGCGAATTCCCTAGCCTCCACCTTCCAGGTCTGTGCACAGTCTCCGCGCGCAGTCACTGCGCGCCCACTCGCCCCTGGCACCAAGCAGCCAGCAGATTGGCAAAGTCCAAGGCTGCTCCTTTACATCCAGTCCAGCTATGGGCTCATTTTTCGCGTTCCCTTCTGCCAGGAGACCTGTGGGGCCCCTTCCCCACTCGCACGTCGCGCTGGTCCCAACCACTGCGGACTCTGTGGGGCACAGATTCCGCATTGCGTGCGCGCGCGCTCAGTCCTCTCTCCAACCCTAACTGCAAACCTCACCTTTAGGGGATGTCCAACCTTTCCATGAGAAGAAGCAGTGCTCTTCTGAGTTCACGCAGTCACTCTGCTTGAGATCCCTTGTTTACAGGTTAGTAGCTGGTCTCTGGATGCTGGCAACAACCACCCAAGATGGCACAGTCTCCACCGCTGAGCTGGTGCCTGTCTTTAGTTTTTAAGGATCTATTTACATGTTATTCAAGTGGTCTGTTGATACATATAGATATTTTCACAGTCTATAATTTTAATTCTAAGACATTCCCATACTGTTCTGAGCTGTATAAGCTGTAATTCTTACCGTCTTTAACTACAATCCTTTAGAAAAGCCAAGTCATCGACAGCAAATTATAAAGGTAAACAGTACTCTCATCACTTCAGATGTGCTTGAAGGAGAATTCTCATTGTTTTACTACTGTCCTTCACATATTGGGGCTCTAATTACGTGAAATGCAAGTGTTCCACAGACAATTCAAGACAATTCCAAGATCTACTATTGTGAATTCTAATACAAATAAACACATTACCATCGTTTTCTAAGGTCTATCCGCTTGAATTCTTAAGGATATCACATAGAATCTTTAGAAAAGCCAAGCCATTAACTGGGACTTTAAATGTAAACACTATCGTCATTATTTCACAGATGTTTGAACGTGATTATTTAGTGTATTTAAACTCATACTTAGTTTTTAAGGATCCATTTACATGTTATTCAAGCGGTCTGTTGCTACAGATAGAAAATTTCCCAGTCTGTAATTTGAATTCTAATACATCCCCATACTGTTCTGAGCTGTATAAGCTTTAATTCTTACCGTCTTTAACTACAATCCTTTAGAAAACCCAAGTTATCCACCGGAAATTATGAACGTAACCAGTACTCTAGTCACTTCAGATGTGCTTGAAGGAGAATTCTCATTGTTTTACTACTGTCCTTCACATACTGGGGCTCTAATTACGTGAAATGCAAGTGATCCACAGATATTTCAAGACATTTCCAGGTTCTTCAATTGTGAATTTTAACACAAATAAACACATTTCCATCGTTTTCTAGGGTATATCCCCTTGAATTCTTAAGGATATCACGTAGAATGCTAAGAAAAGCCAAGCCTTAGAACGGCACTTTAAAGGTAAACACTATCGTCATTATTTCACAGCTGTTTGAACGTGATTATTTAGTGTATTTAAACTCGTACTTAGTGTTTAAGGATCCATTTACATGTTATTCCAGCGGTCAGTTGCTACAGATAGAAAATTTTCCAGTATATAATTTGAATTCTAATACATCCCCATACTGTTCTGAGCTGTATAAGCTTTAATTCTTACCGTTTTTAACTACAATCCTTTAGAAAACCCAAGTTATCGACCGGAAATTATAAAGGTAACCAGTACTCTCGTCACTTCAGATGTGCTTGAAGGATAATTCTTATTGTTTTAATACTGTCTTTCACATATTGGAGCTCTAATTAGGTGAAATGCAAGGGTTCCACAGACAATTCAAGACAATTCCTGGATCTTCTATTGTGAATTTTAATACAAATAAACACATTTCCATCGTTTTCTAAGGTCTATCCACTTGAATTCTTAAGGATATTACCTAGAATCTTTAGAAAAGCCAAGCCATTAAAAGGCACTTTAAATGTAAACACTATCGTCACTATTTCACAGCTGTTTGAACGTGATTATTTAGTGTATTTAAACTCATACTTAGTTTTTAAGGATCCATTTACATGTTATTCAAGCGGTCTGTTGCTACAGATAGACAATTTCCCAGTCTATAATTTGAATTCAAAGACATCCCCATACTGTTATGAGGTGTATAAGCTTTAATTCTTACCGTCTTTAACTACAATCCTTTAGAAAAGCCAAGTCATCGACCGTAAATTATAAAGGTAACGAGTACTCTCATCACTTCAGATGTGCTTGAAGGAAAATTCTCATTGTTTTACTACTGTCCTTCACATATTGGGGCTGTAATTACATGAAATGCAAGTGTTCCACAGACAATTCAAGACAATTCCAGGATCTACTATTGTGAATTCTAATACAATTAAACACATTTCCATCGTGTTCTAAGGTCTATCCGCTTGAATTCTTAAGGATATTACCTAGAATCTTTAGAAAAGCCAAGCCATTAACTGGCACGTTAAATGTAAACACTATCGTCATTATTTCACATCCATTTGAATGTGATTATTTAGTGCATTTAAACTGGTACTTAGTTTTTAAGGATCCATTTACATGTTATTCAAGCGGTCTGTTGCTACAGATAGACAATTCCCAGTCTATAATTAGAATTCTAAGACGTCCCCATACTGTTATGAGGTGTATAAACTTGAATTCTTACCGTCTTTAACTACAATCCTTTAGAAAAGCCAAGTCATCGACCGTAAATTATAAAGGTAACCAGTACTCTCGTCACTTCAGATGTGCTTGAAGGATAATTCTTATTGTTTTAATACTGTCCTTCACATATTGGAGCTCTAATTAGGTGAAATGCAAGGGTTCCACAGACAATTCAAGACAATTCCTGGATCTTCTATTGTGAATTTTAATACAAATAAACACATTTCCATCGTTTTCTAAGGTCTATTCCCTTGAATTCTTAAGGATATTAGGTAGAATCTTTAGAAAAGCCAAGCCATTAACCGGCACTTTAAATGTAAACACTATCGTCACTATTTCACAGCTGTTTGAACGTGATTATTTAGTGTATTTAAACTATTACTTAGATTTTAAGGATCCATTTACATGTTATTCAAGCGGTCTGTTGCTACAGATAGACAATTTCCCAGTCTGTAATTTGAATTCTAAGACAAACCCATATTGTTATGAGGTATATAAGCTTTAATTCTTACTGTCTTTAACTACAATCCTTTAGAAAAGCCAAGTCATCGACCATAAATTATGAAGGTAACGAGTACTCTCATCACTTCAGATGTGCTTGAAGGAAAATTCTCATTGTTTTACTACTGTCCTTCACATATTGGGGCTTGAATTACGTGAAATGCCAAGTCTTTGAACGGGATTTTAAAGGTAAACACTATCGTCATTATTTCACAGCTGTTTGAACGTGATTATTTAGTGTACTTAAACTCGTATTTAGTTTTTAAGGATCCATTTACATGTTATTCAAGCGGTCTGTTGCTACAGATAGACAATTTCCCAGTCTATAATTTGAATTCTAAGACGTCCCCATACTGTTCTGAGCTGTATAAGCTTTAATTCTTACCGTCTTTATCTAGAATCCTTTCGAAAAGCCAAGTTATCAACAGGAACTTATAAAGATAAACAGTACTCTTGTCACCTCGGATGTGCTTGAAGGATAATTCTTATTGTTTTAATACTGTCCTTCACATATTGGAGCTCTAATTAGGTGAAATGCAAAGGTTCCACAGACAATTCAAGACAATTCCTGGATCTTCTATTGTGAATTTTAATACAAATAAACACATTTCCATCGTTTTCTAAGGTCTATCCACTTGAATTCTTAAGGATATTACCTAGAATCTTTAGAAAAGCCAAGCCATTAACCGGCACTTTAAATGTAAACACTATCGTCACTATTTCACAGCTGTTTGAACGTGATTATTTAGTGTATTTAAACTCATACTTAGTTTTTAAGGATCCATTTACATGTTATTCAAGCGGTCTGTTGCTACAGATAGACAATTTTCCAGTCTATAATTTGAATTCAAAGACATCCCCATACTGTTATGAGGTGTATAAGCTTTAATTCTTACCGTCTTTAACTACAATCCTTTAGAAAAGCCAAGTCATCGACCGTAAATTATAAAGGAAACGAGTACTCTCATCAATTCAGATGTGCTTGAAGGAAAATTATCATTGTTTTACTACTGTCCTTCACATATTGGGGCTGTAATTACATGAAATGCAAGTGTTCCACAGACAATTCAAGACAATTCCAGGATCTACTATTGTGAATTCTAATACAATTAAACACATTTCCATCGTGTTCTAAGGTCTATCCGCTTGAATTCTTAAGGATATTACCTAGAATCTTTAGAAAAGCCAAGCCATTAACCGGCACTTTAAATGTAAACACTATCGTCACTATTTCACAGCTGTTTGAACGTGATTATTTAGTGTATTTAAACTCATACTTAGTTTTTAAGGATCCATTTACATGTTATTCAAGCGGTCTGTTGCTACAGATAGACAATTTCCCAGTCTATAATTTGAATTCAAAGACATCCCCATACTGTTATGAGGTGTATAAGCTTTAATTCTTACCGTCTTTAACTACAATCCTTTAGAAAAGCCAAGTCATCGACCGTAAATTATAAAGGTAACGAGTACTCTCATCACTTCAGATGTGCTTGAAGGAAAATTCTCATTGTTTTACTACTGTCCTTCACATATTGGGGCTGTAATTACGTGAAATGCAAGTGTTCCACAGACAATTCAAGACAATTCCAGGATCTACTATTGTGAATTCTAATACAATTAAACACATTTCCATCATGTTCTAAGGTCTATCCGCTTGAATTCTTAAGGATATTACCTAGAATCTTTAGAAAAGCCAAGCCATTAACTGGCACGTTAAATGTAAACACTATCGTCATTATTTCACATCCATTTGAATGTGATTATTTAGTGCATTTAAACTGCTACTTAGTTTTTAAGGATCCATTTACATGTTATTCAAGCGGTCTGTTGCTACAGATAGACAATTCCCAGTCTATAATTAGAATTCTAAGACGTCCCCATACTGTTATGAGGTGTATAAACTTGAATTCTTACCGTGTTTAACTACAATCCTTTAGAAAACCCAAGTTATCGACCGGAAATTATAAAGGTAACCAGTACTCTCGTCACTTCAGATGTGCTTGAAGGATAATTCTTATTGTTTTAATACTGTCCTTCACATATTGGAGCTCTAATTAGGTGAAATGCAAGGTGTCCACAGACAACTTAAGACAATTCCTGGATCTTCTATTGTGAATTTTAATACAAATAAACACATTTCCATCGTTTTCTAAGGTCTATCCACTTGAATTCTTAAGGATATTAGGTAGAATCTTTAGAAAAGCCAAGCCATTAACCGGCACGTTAAATGTAAACACTATCGTCATTATTTCACAGCCATTTGAATGTGATTCTTTAGTGTATTTAAACTGGTACTTAGTTTTTAAGGATCCATTTACATGTTATTCAAGCGGTCTGTTGCTACAGATAGACAATTCCCAGTCTATAATTAGAATTCTAAGACGTCCCCATACTGTTATGAGGTGTATAAACTTGAATTCTTACCGTCTTTAACTACAATCCTTTAGAAAACCCAAGTTATCAACCGGAAATTATAAAGGTAACCAGTACTCTCGTCACTTCAGATGTGCTTGAAGGATAATTCTTATTGTTTTAATACTGTCCTTCACATATTGGAGCTCTAATTAGGTGAAATGCAAGGGTTCCACAGACAATTCAAGACAATTCCAGGATCTACTATTGTGAATTCTAATACAATTAAACACATTTCCATCATGTTCTAAGGTCTATCCGCTTGAATTCTTAAGGATATTACCTAGAATCTTTAGAAAAGCCAAGCCATTAACTGGCACGTTAAATGTAAACACTATCGTCATTATTTCACAGCCATTTGAATGTGATTCTTTAGTGTATTTAAACTGGTACTTAGTTTTTAAGGATCCATTTACATGTTATTCAAGCGGTCTGTTGCTACAGATAGACAATTCCCAGTCTATAATTAGAATTCTAAGACGTCCCCATACTGTTAAGAGGTGTATAAACTTGAATTCTTACGGTCTTTAACTACAATCCTTTAGAAAACCCAAGTTATCGACCGGAAATTATAAAGGTAACCAGTACTCTCGTCACTTCAGATGTGCTTGAAGGATAATTCTTATTGTTTTAATACTGTCCTTCACATATTGGAGCTCTAATTAGGTGAAATGCAAGGGTTCCACAGACAATTCAAGACAATTCCTGGATCTTCTATTGTGAATTTTAATACAAATAAACACATTTCCATCGTTTTCTAAGGTCTATCCACTTGAATTCTTAAGGATATTACCTAGAATCTTTAGAAAAGCCAAGCCATTAAAAGGCACTTTAAATGTAAACACTATCGTCACTATTTCACAGCTGTTTGAACGTGATTATTTAGTGTATTTAAACTCATACTTAGTTTTTAAGGATCCATTTACATGTTATTCAAGCGGTCTGTTGCTACAGATAGACAATTTCCCAGTCTATAATTTGAATTCAAAGACATCCCCATACTGTTATGAGGTGTATAAGCTTTAATTCTTACCGTCTTTAACTACAATCCTTTAGAAAAGCCAAGTCATCGACCGTAAATTATAAGGGTAACGAGTACTCTCATCACTTCAGATGTGCTTGAAGGAAAATTCTCATTGTTTTACTACTGTCCTTCACATATTGGGGCTGTAATTACATGAAATGCAAGTGTTCCACAGACAATTCAAGACAATTCCAGGATCTACTATTGTGAATTCTAATACAATTAAACACATTTCCATCGTGTTCTAAGGTCTATCCGCTTGAATTCTTAAGGATATTACCTAGAATCTTTAGAAAAGCCAAGCCATTAACTGGCACGTTAAATGTAAACACTATCGTCATTATTTCACATCCATTTGAATGTGATTATTTAGTGCATTTAAACTGGTACTTAGTTTTTAAGGATCCATTTACATGTTATTCAAGCGGTCTGTTGCTACAGATAGACAATTCCCAGTCTATAATTAGAATTCTAAGACGTCCCCATACTGTTATGAGGTGTATAAACTTGAATTCTTACCGTCTTTAACTACAATCCTTTAGAAAACCCAAGTTATCAACCGGAAATTATAAAGGTAACCAGTACTCTCGTCCCTTCAGATGTGCTTGAAGGATAATTCTTATTGTTTTAATACTGTCCTTCACATATTGGAGCTCTAATTAGGTGAAATGCAAGGTGTCCACAGACAATTTAAGACAATTCCTGGATCTTCTATTGTGAATTTTAATACAAATAAACACATTTCCATCGTTTTCTAAGGTCTATCCACTTGAATTCTTAAGGATATTACCTAGAATCTTTAGAAAAGCCAAGCCATTAACCGGCACGTTAAATGTAAACACTATCGTCATTATTTCACAGCCATTTGAATGTGATTCTTTAGTGTATTTAAACTGGTACTTAGTTTTTAAGGATCCATTTACATGTTATTCAAGCGGTCTGTTGCTACAGATAGACAATTCCCAGTCTATAATTAGAATTCTAAGACGTCCCCATACTGTTATGAGGTGTATAAACTTGAATTCTTACCGTCTTTAACTACAATCCTTTAGAAAACCCAAGTTATCAACCGGAAATTATAAAGGTAACCAGTACTCTCGTCACTTCAGATGTGCTTGAAGGATAATTCTTATTGTTTTAATACTGTCCTTCACATATTGGAGCTCTAATTAGGTGAAATGCAAGGGTTCCACAGACAATTCAAGACAATTCCTGGATCTTCTATTGTGAATTTTAATACAAATAAACACATTTCCATCGTTTTCTAAGGTCTATTCCCTTGAATTCTTAAGGATATTAGGTAGAATCTTTAGAAAAGCCAAGCCATTAACCGGCACTTTAAATGTAAACACTATCGTCACTATTTCACAGCTGTTTGAACGTGATTATTTAGTGTATTTAAACTATTACTTAGATTTTAAGGATCCATTTACATGTTATTCAAGCGGTCTGTTGCCACAGATAGACAATTTCCCAGTCTGTAATTTGAATTCTAAGACAAACCCATATTGTTATGAGGTATATAAGCTTTAATTCTTACTGTCTTTAACTACAATCCTTTAGAAAAGCCAAGTCATCGACCATAAATTATGAAGGTAACGAGTACTCTCATCACTTCAGATGTGCTTGAAGGAAAATTCTCATTGTTTTACTACTGTCCTTCACATATTGGGGCTTGAATTACGTGAAATGCCAAGTCTTTGAACGGGATTTTAAAGGTAAACACTATCGTCATTATTTCACAGCTGTTTGAACGTGATTATTTAGTGTACTTAAACTCGTATTTAGTTTTTAAGGAGCCATTTACATGTTATTCAAGCGGTCTGTTGCTACAGATAGACAATTTCCCAGTCTATAATTTGAATTCTAAGACGTCCCCATACTGTTCTGAGCTGTATAAGCTTTAATTCTTACCGTCTTTATCTAGAATCCTTTCGAAAAGCCAAGTTATCAACAGGAACTTATAAAGATAAACAGTACTCTTGTCACCTCGGATGTGCTTGAAGGATAATTCTTATTGTTTTAATACTGTCCTTCACATATTGGAGCTCTAATTAGGTGAAATGCAAAGGTTCCACAGACAATTCAAGACAATTCCTGGATCTTCTATTGTGAATTTTAATACAAATAAACACATTTCCATCGTTTTCTAAGGTCTATCCACTTGAATTCTTAAGGATATTACCTAGAATCTTTAGAAAAGCCAAGCCATTAACCGGCACTTTAAATGTAAACACTATCGTCACTATTTCACAGCTGTTTGAACGTGATTATTTAGTGTATTTAAACTCATACTTAGTTTTTAAGGATCCATTTACATGTTATTCAAGCGGTCTGTTGCTACAGATAGACAATTTTCCAGTCTATAATTTGAATTCAAAGACATCCCCATACTGTTATGAGGTGTATAAGCTTTAATTCTTACCGTCTTTAACTACAATCCTTTAGAAAAGCCAAGTCATCGACCGTAAATTATAAAGGAAACGAGTACTCTCATCAATTCAGATGTGCTTGAAGGAAAATTATCATTGTTTTACTACTGTCCTTCACATATTGGGGCTGTAATTACATGAAATGCAAGTGTTCCACAGACAATTCAAGACAATTCCAGGATCTACTATTGTGAATTCTAATACAATTAAACACATTTCCATCGTGTTCTAAGGTCTATCCGCTTGAATTCTTAAGGATATTACCTAGAATCTTTAGAAAAGCCAAGCCATTAACCGGCACGTTAAATGTAAACACTATCGTCATTATTTCACAGCCATTTGAATGTGATTCTTTAGTGTATTTAAACTGGTACTTAGTTTTTAAGGATCCATTTACATGTTATTCAAGCGGTCTGTTGCTACAGATAGACAATTCCCAGTCTATAATTAGAATTCTAAGACGTCCCCATACTGTTATGAGGTGTATAAACTTGAATTCTTACCGTCTTTAACTACAATCCTTTAGAAAACCCAAGTTATCAACCGGAAATTATAAAGGTAACCAGTACTCTCGTCACTTCAGATGTGCTTGAAGGATAATTCTTATTGTTTTAATACTGTCCTTCACATATTGGAGCTCTAATTAGGTGAAATGCAAGGGTTCCACAGACAATTCAAGACAATTCCTGGATCTTCTATTGTGAATTTTAATACAAATAAACACATTTCCATCGTTTTCTAAGGTCTATTCCCTTGAATTCTTAAGGATATTACCTAGAATCTTTAGAAAAGCCAAGCCATTAAAAGGCACTTTAAATGTAAACACTATCGTCACTATTTCACAGCTGTTTGAACGTGATTATTTAGTGTATTTAAACTCATACTTAGTTTTTAAGGATCCATTTACATGTTATTCAAGCGGTCTGTTGCTACAGATAGACAATTTCCCAGTCTATAATTTGAATTCAAAGACATCCCCATACTGTTATGAGGTGTATAAGCTTTAATTCTTACCGTCTTTAACTACAATCCTTTAGAAAAGCCAAGTCATCGACCGTAAATTATAAGGGTAACGAGTACTCTCATCACTTCAGATGTGCTTGAAGGAAAATTCTCATTGTTTTACTACTGTCCTTCACATATTGGGGCTGTAATTACATGAAATGCAAGTGTTCCACAGACAATTCAAGACAATTCCAGGATCTACTATTGTGAATTCTAATACAATTAAACACATTTCCATCGTGTTCTAAGGTCTATCCGCTTGAATTCTTAAGGATATTACCTAGAATCTTTAGAAAAGCCAAGCCATTAACTGGCACGTTAAATGTAAACACTATCGTCATTATTTCACATCCATTTGAATGTGATTATTTAGTGCATTTAAACTGGTACTTAGTTTTTAAGGATCCATTTACATGTTATTCAAGCGGTCTGTTGCTACAGATAGACAATTCCCAGTCTATAATTAGAATTCTAAGACGTCCCCATACTGTTATGAGGTGTATAAACTTGAATTCTTACCGTCTTTAACTACAATCCTTTAGAAAACCCAAGTTATCAACCGGAAATTATAAAGGTAACCAGTACTCTCGTCCCTTCAGATGTGCTTGAAGGATAATTCTTATTGTTTTAATACTGTCCTTCACATATTGGAGCTCTAATTAGGTGAAATGCAAGGTGTCCACAGACAATTTAAGACAATTCCTGGATCTTCTATTGTGAATTTTAATACAAATAAACACATTTCCATCGTTTTCTAAGGTCTATCCACTTGAATTCTTAAGGATATTACCTAGAATCTTTAGAAAAGCCAAGCCATTAACCGGCACGTTAAATGTAAACACTATCGTCATTATTTCACAGCCATTTGAATGTGATTCTTTAGTGTATTTAAACTGGTACTTAGTTTTTAAGGATCCATTTACATGTTATTCAAGCGGTCTGTTGCTACAGATAGACAATTCCCAGTCTATAATTAGAATTCTAAGACGTCCCCATACTGTTATGAGGTGTATAAACTTGAATTCTTACCGTCTTTAACTACAATCCTTTAGAAAACCCAAGTTATCAACCGGAAATTATAAAGGTAACCAGTACTCTCGTCACTTCAGATGTGCTTGAAGGATAATTCTTATTGTTTTAATACTGTCCTTCACATATTGGAGCTCTAATTAGGTGAAATGCAAGGGTTCCACAGACAATTCAAGACAATTCCTGGATCTTCTATTGTGAATTTTAATACAAATAAACACATTTCCATCGTTTTCTAAGGTCTATTCCCTTGAATTCTTAAGGATATTAGGTAGAATCTTTAGAAAAGCCAAGCCATTAACCGGCACTTTAAATGTAAACACTATCGTCACTATTTCACAGCTGTTTGAACGTGATTATTTAGTGTATTTAAACTATTACTTAGATTTTAAGGATCCATTTACATGTTATTCAAGCGGTCTGTTGCCACAGATAGACAATTTCCCAGTCTGTAATTTGAATTCTAAGACAAACCCATATTGTTATGAGGTATATAAGCTTTAATTCTTACTGTCTTTAACTACAATCCTTTAGAAAAGCCAAGTCATCGACCATAAATTATGAAGGTAACGAGTACTCTCATCACTTCAGATGTGCTTGAAGGAAAATTCTCATTGTTTTACTACTGTCCTTCACATATTGGGGCTTGAATTACGTGAAATGCCAAGTCTTTGAACGGGATTTTAAAGGTAAACACTATCGTCATTATTTCACAGCTGTTTGAACGTGATTATTTAGTGTACTTAAACTCGTATTTAGTTTTTAAGGAGCCATTTACATGTTATTCAAGCGGTCTGTTGCTACAGATAGACAATTTCCCAGTCTATAATTTGAATTCTAAGACGTCCCCATACTGTTCTGAGCTGTATAAGCTTTAATTCTTACCGTCTTTATCTAGAATCCTTTCGAAAAGCCAAGTTATCAACAGGAACTTATAAAGATAAACAGTACTCTTGTCACCTCGGATGTGCTTGAAGGATAATTCTTATTGTTTTAATACTGTCCTTCACATATTGGAGCTCTAATTAGGTGAAATGCAAAGGTTCCACAGACAATTCAAGACAATTCCTGGATCTTCTATTGTGAATTTTAATACAAATAAACACATTTCCATCGTTTTCTAAGGTCTATCCACTTGAATTCTTAAGGATATTACCTAGAATCTTTAGAAAAGCCAAGCCATTAACCGGCACTTTAAATGTAAACACTATCGTCACTATTTCACAGCTGTTGGAACGTGATTATTTAGTGTATTTAAACTCATACTTAGTTTTTAAGGATCCATTTACATGTTATTCAAGCGGTCTGTTGCTACAGATAGACAATTTTCCAGTCTATAATTTGAATTCAAAGACATCCCCATACTGTTATGAGGTGTATAAGCTTTAATTCTTACCGTCTTTAACTACAATCCTTTAGAAAAGCCAAGTCATCGACCGTAAATTATAAAGGAAACGAGTACTCTCATCAATTCAGATGTGCTTGAAGGAAAATTATCATTGTTTTACTACTGTCCTTCACATATTGGGGCTGTAATTACATGAAATGCAAGTGTTCCACAGACAATTCAAGACAATTCCAGGATCTACTATTGTGAATTCTAATACAATTAAACACATTTCCATCGTGTTCTAAGGTCTATCCGCTTGAATTCTTAAGGATATTACCTAGAATCTTTAGAAAAGCCAAGCCATTAACCGGCACTTTAAATGTAAACACTATCGTCACTATTTCACAGCTGTTTGAACGTGATTATTTAGTGTATTTAAACTCATACTTAGTTTTTAAGGATCCATTTACATGTTATTCAAGCGGTCTGTTGCTACAGATAGACAATTTCCCAGTCTATAATTTGAATTCAAAGACATCCCCATACTGTTATGAGGTGTATAAGCTTTAATTCTTACCGTCTTTAACTACAATCCTTTAGAAAAGCCAAGTCATCGACCGTAAATTATAAGGGTAACGAGTACTCTCATCACTTCAGATGTGCTTGAAGGAAAATTCTCATTGTTTTACTACTGTCCTTCACATATTGGGGCTGTAATTACATGAAATGCAAGTGTTCCACAGACAATTCAAGACAATTCCAGGATCTACTATTGTGAATTCTAATACAATTAAACACATTTCCATCGTGTTCTAAGGTCTATCCGCTTGAATTCTTAAGGATATTACCTAGAATCTTTAGAAAAGCCAAGCCATTAACTGGCACGTTAAATGTAAACACTATCGTCATTATTTCACATCCATTTGAATGTGATTATTTAGTGCATTTAAACTGGTACTTAGTTTTTAAGGATCCATTTACATGTTATTCAAGCGGTCTGTTGCTACAGATAGACAATTCCCAGTCTATAATTAGAATTCTAAGACGTCCCCATACTGTTATGAGGTGTATAAACTTGAATTCTTACCGTCTTTAACTACAATCCTTTAGAAAACCCAAGTTATCAACCGGAAATTATAAAGGTAACCAGTACTCTCGTCCCTTCAGATGTGCTTGAAGGATAATTCTTATTGTTTTAATACTGTCCTTCACATATTGGAGCTCTAATTAGGTGAAATGCAAGGTGTCCACAGACAATTTAAGACAATTCCTGGATCTTCTATTGTGAATTTTAATACAAATAAACACATTTCCATCGTTTTCTAAGGTCTATCCACTTGAATTCTTAAGGATATTACCTAGAATCTTTAGAAAAGCCAAGCCATTAACCGGCACGTTAAATGTAAACACTATCGTCATTATTTCACAGCCATTTGAATGTGATTCTTTAGTGTATTTAAACTGGTACTTAGTTTTTAAGGATCCATTTACATGTTATTCAAGCGGTCTGTTGCTACAGATAGACAATTCCCAGTCTATAATTAGAATTCTAAGACGTCCCCATACTGTTATGAGGTGTATAAACTTGAATTCTTACCGTCTTTAACTACAATCCTTTAGAAAACCCAAGTTATCAACCGGAAATTATAAAGGTAACCAGTACTCTCGTCACTTCAGATGTGCTTGAAGGATAATTCTTATTGTTTTAATACTGTCCTTCACATATTGGAGCTCTAATTAGGTGAAATGCAAGGGTTCCACAGACAATTCAAGACAATTCCTGGATCTTCTATTGTGAATTTTAATACAAATAAACACATTTCCATCGTTTTCTAAGGTCTATTCCCTTGAATTCTTAAGGATATTAGGTAGAATCTTTAGAAAAGCCAAGCCATTAACCGGCACTTTAAATGTAAACACTATCGTCACTATTTCACAGCTGTTTGAACGTGATTATTTAGTGTATTTAAACTATTACTTAGATTTTAAGGATCCATTTACATGTTATTCAAGCGGTCTGTTGCCACAGATAGACAATTTCCCAGTCTGTAATTTGAATTCTAAGACAAACCCATATTGTTATGAGGTATATAAGCTTTAATTCTTACTGTCTTTAACTACAATCCTTTAGAAAAGCCAAGTCATCGACCATAAATTATGAAGGTAACGAGTACTCTCATCACTTCAGATGTGCTTGAAGGAAAATTCTCATTGTTTTACTACTGTCCTTCACATATTGGGGCTTGAATTACGTGAAATGCCAAGTCTTTGAACGGGATTTTAAAGGTAAACACTATCGTCATTATTTCACAGCTGTTTGAACGTGATTATTTAGTGTACTTAAACTCGTATTTAGTTTTTAAGGAGCCATTTACATGTTATTCAAGCGGTCTGTTGCTACAGATAGACAATTTCCCAGTCTATAATTTGAATTCTAAGACGTCCCCATACTGTTCTGAGCTGTATAAGCTTTAATTCTTACCGTCTTTATCTAGAATCCTTTCGAAAAGCCAAGTTATCAACAGGAACTTATAAAGATAAACAGTACTCTTGTCACCTCGGATGTGCTTGAAGGATAATTCTTATTGTTTTAATACTGTCCTTCACATATTGGAGCTCTAATTAGGTGAAATGCAAAGGTTCCACAGACAATTCAAGACAATTCCTGGATCTTCTATTGTGAATTTTAATACAAATAAACACATTTCCATCGTTTTCTAAGGTCTATCCACTTGAATTCTTAAGGATATTACCTAGAATCTTTAGAAAAGCCAAGCCATTAACCGGCACTTTAAATGTAAACACTATCGTCACTATTTCACAGCTGTTTGAACGTGATTATTTAGTGTATTTAAACTCATACTTAGTTTTTAAGGATCCATTTACATGTTATTCAAGCGGTCTGTTGCTACAGATAGACAATTTTCCAGTCTATAATTTGAATTCAAAGACATCCCCATACTGTTATGAGGTGTATAAGCTTTAATTCTTACCGTCTTTAACTACAATCCTTTAGAAAAGCCAAGTCATCGACCGTAAATTATAAAGGAAACGAGTACTCTCATCAATTCAGATGTGCTTGAAGGAAAATTATCATTGTTTTACTACTGTCCTTCACATATTGGGGCTGTAATTACATGAAATGCAAGTGTTCCACAGACAATTCAAGACAATTCCAGGATCTACTATTGTGAATTCTAATACAATTAAACACATTTCCATCGTGTTCTAAGGTCTATCCGCTTGAATTCTTAAGGATATTACCTAGAATCTTTAGAAAAGCCAAGCCATTAACCGGCACTTTAAATGTAAACACTATCGTCACTATTTCACAGCTGTTTGAACGTGATTATTTAGTGTATTTAAACTCATACTTAGTTTTTAAGGATCCATTTACATGTTATTCAAGCGGTCTGTTGCTACAGATAGACAATTTCCCAGTCTATAATTTGAATTCAAAGACATCCCCATACTGTTATGAGGTGTATAAGCTTTAATTCTTACCGTCTTTAACTACAATCCTTTAGAAAAGCCAAGTCATCGACCGTAAATTATAAAGGTAAAGAGTACTCTCATCACTTCAGATGTGCTTGAAGGAAAATTCTCATTGTTTTACTACTGTCCTTCACATATTGGGGCTGTAATTACGTGAAATGCAAGTGTTCCACAGACAATTCAAGACAATTCCTGGATCTTCTATTGTGAATTTTAATACAAATAAACACATTTCCATCGTTTTCTAAGGTCTATCCACTTGAATTCTTAAGGATATTACCTAGAATCTTTAGAAAAGCCAAGCCATTAACCGGCACGTTAAATGTAAACACTATCGTCATTATTTCACAGCCATTTGAATGTGATTCTTTAGTGTATTTAAACTGGTACTTAGTTTTTAAGGATCCATTTACATGTTATTCAAGCGGTCTGTTGCTACAGATAGACAATTCCCAGTCTATAATTAGAATTCTAAGACGTCCCCATACTGTTATGAGGTGTATAAACTTGAATTCTTACCGTCTTTAACTACAATCCTTTAGAAAACCCAAGTTATCAACCGGAAATTATAAAGGTAACCAGTACTCTCGTCACTTCAGATGTGCTTGAAGGATAATTCTTATTGTTTTAATACTGTCCTTCACATATTGGAGCTCTAATTAGGTGAAATGCAAGGGTTCCACAGACAATTCAAGACAATTCCTGGATCTTCTATTGTGAATTTTAATACAAATAAACACATTTCCATCGTTTTCTAAGGTCTATTCCCTTGAATTCTTAAGGATATTACCTAGAATCTTTAGAAAAGCCAAGCCATTAAAAGGCACTTTAAATGTAAACACTATCGTCACTATTTCACAGCTGTTTGAACGTGATTATTTAGTGTATTTAAACTCATACTTAGTTTTTAAGGATCCATTTACATGTTATTCAAGCGGTCTGTTGCTACAGATAGACAATTTCCCAGTCTATAATTTGAATTCAAAGACATCCCCATACTGTTATGAGGTGTATAAGCTTTAATTCTTACCGTCTTTAACTACAATCCTTTAGAAAAGCCAAGTCATCGACCGTAAATTATAAGGGTAACGAGTACTCTCATCACTTCAGATGTGCTTGAAGGAAAATTCTCATTGTTTTACTACTGTCCTTCACATATTGGGGCTGTAATTACATGAAATGCAAGTGTTCCACAGACAATTCAAGACAATTCCAGGATCTACTATTGTGAATTCTAATACAATTAAACACATTTCCATCGTGTTCTAAGGTCTATCCGCTTGAATTCTTAAGGATATTACCTAGAATCTTTAGAAAAGCCAAGCCATTAACTGGCACGTTAAATGTAAACACTATCGTCATTATTTCACATCCATTTGAATGTGATTATTTAGTGCATTTAAACTGGTACTTAGTTTTTAAGGATCCATTTACATGTTATTCAAGCGGTCTGTTGCTACAGATAGACAATTCCCAGTCTATAATTAGAATTCTAAGACGTCCCCATACTGTTATGAGGTGTATAAACTTGAATTCTTACCGTCTTTAACTACAATCCTTTAGAAAACCCAAGTTATCAACCGGAAATTATAAAGGTAACCAGTACTCTCGTCCCTTCAGATGTGCTTGAAGGATAATTCTTATTGTTTTAATACTGTCCTTCACATATTGGAGCTCTAATTAGGTGAAATGCAAGGTGTCCACAGACAATTTAAGACAATTCCTGGATCTTCTATTGTGAATTTTAATACAAATAAACACATTTCCATCGTTTTCTAAGGTCTATCCACTTGAATTCTTAAGGATATTACCTAGAATCTTTAGAAAAGCCAAGCCATTAACCGGCACGTTAAATGTAAACACTATCGTCATTATTTCACAGCCATTTGAATGTGATTCTTTAGTGTATTTAAACTGGTACTTAGTTTTTAAGGATCCATTTACATGTTATTCAAGCGGTCTGTTGCTACAGATAGACAATTCCCAGTCTATAATTAGAATTCTAAGACGTCCCCATACTGTTATGAGGTGTATAAACTTGAATTCTTACCGTCTTTAACTACAATCCTTTAGAAAACCCAAGTTATCAACCGGAAATTATAAAGGTAACCAGTACTCTCGTCACTTCAGATGTGCTTGAAGGATAATTCTTATTGTTTTAATACTGTCCTTCACATATTGGAGCTCTAATTAGGTGAAATGCAAGGGTTCCACAGACAATTCAAGACAATTCCTGGATCTTCTATTGTGAATTTTAATACAAATAAACACATTTCCATCGTTTTCTAAGGTCTATTCCCTTGAATTCTTAAGGATATTAGGTAGAATCTTTAGAAAAGCCAAGCCATTAACCGGCACTTTAAATGTAAACACTATCGTCACTATTTCACAGCTGTTTGAACGTGATTATTTAGTGTATTTAAACTATTACTTAGATTTTAAGGATCCATTTACATGTTATTCAAGCGGTCTGTTGCCACAGATAGACAATTTCCCAGTCTGTAATTTGAATTCTAAGACAAACCCATATTGTTATGAGGTATATAAGCTTTAATTCTTACTGTCTTTAACTACAATCCTTTAGAAAAGCCAAGTCATCGACCATAAATTATGAAGGTAACGAGTACTCTCATCACTTCAGATGTGCTTGAAGGAAAATTCTCATTGTTTTACTACTGTCCTTCACATATTGGGGCTTGAATTACGTGAAATGCCAAGTCTTTGAACGGGATTTTAAAGGTAAACACTATCGTCATTATTTCACAGCTGTTTGAACGTGATTATTTAGTGTACTTAAACTCGTATTTAGTTTTTAAGGAGCCATTTACATGTTATTCAAGCGGTCTGTTGCTACAGATAGACAATTTCCCAGTCTATAATTTGAATTCTAAGACGTCCCCATACTGTTCTGAGCTGTATAAGCTTTAATTCTTACCGTCTTTATCTAGAATCCTTTCGAAAAGCCAAGTTATCAACAGGAACTTATAAAGATAAACAGTACTCTTGTCACCTCGGATGTGCTTGAAGGATAATTCTTATTGTTTTAATACTGTCCTTCACATATTGGAGCTCTAATTAGGTGAAATGCAAAGGTTCCACAGACAATTCAAGACAATTCCTGGATCTTCTATTGTGAATTTTAATACAAATAAACACATTTCCATCGTTTTCTAAGGTCTATCCACTTGAATTCTTAAGGATATTACCTAGAATCTTTAGAAAAGCCAAGCCATTAACCGGCACTTTAAATGTAAACACTATCGTCACTATTTCACAGCTGTTGGAACGTGATTATTTAGTGTATTTAAACTCATACTTAGTTTTTAAGGATCCATTTACATGTTATTCAAGCGGTCTGTTGCTACAGATAGACAATTTTCCAGTCTATAATTTGAATTCAAAGACATCCCCATACTGTTATGAGGTGTATAAGCTTTAATTCTTACCGTCTTTAACTACAATCCTTTAGAAAAGCCAAGTCATCGACCGTAAATTATAAAGGAAACGAGTACTCTCATCAATTCAGATGTGCTTGAAGGAAAATTATCATTGTTTTACTACTGTCCTTCACATATTGGGGCTGTAATTACATGAAATGCAAGTGTTCCACAGACAATTCAAGACAATTCCAGGATCTACTATTGTGAATTCTAATACAATTAAACACATTTCCATCGTGTTCTAAGGTCTATCCGCTTGAATTCTTAAGGATATTACCTAGAATCTTTAGAAAAGCCAAGCCATTAACCGGCACTTTAAATGTAAACACTATCGTCACTATTTCACAGCTGTTTGAACGTGATTATTTAGTGTATTTAAACTCATACTTAGTTTTTAAGGATCCATTTACATGTTATTCAAGCGGTCTGTTGCTACAGATAGACAATTTCCCAGTCTATAATTTGAATTCAAAGACATCCCCATACTGTTATGAGGTGTATAAGCTTTAATTCTTACCGTCTTTAACTACAATCCTTTAGAAAAGCCAAGTCATCGACCGTAAATTATAAAGGTAACGAGTACTCTCATCACTTCAGATGTGCTTGAAGGAAAATTCTCATTGTTTTACTACTGTCCTTCACATATTGGGGCTGTAATTACGTGAAATGCAAGTGTTCCACAGACAATTCAAGACAATTCCTGGATCTTCTATTGTGAATTTTAATACAAATAAACACATTTCCATCGTTTTCTAAGGTCTATCCACTTGAATTCTTAAGGATATTACCTAGAATCTTTAGAAAAGCCAAGCCATTAACCGGCACGTTAAATGTAAACACTATCGTCATTATTTCACAGCCATTTGAATGTGATTCTTTAGTGTATTTAAACTGGTACTTAGTTTTTAAGGATCCATTTACATGTTATTCAAGCGGTCTGTTGCTACAGATAGACAATTCCCAGTCTATAATTAGAATTCTAAGACGTCCCCATACTGTTATGAGGTGTATAAACTTGAATTCTTACCGTCTTTAACTACAATCCTTTAGAAAACCCAAGTTATCAACCGGAAATTATAAAGGTAACCAGTACTCTCGTCACTTCAGATGTGCTTGAAGGATAATTCTTATTGTTTTAATACTGTCCTTCACATATTGGAGCTCTAATTAGGTGAAATGCAAGGGTTCCACAGACAATTCAAGACAATTCCTGGATCTTCTATTGTGAATTTTAATACAAATAAACACATTTCCATCGTTTTCTAAGGTCTATTCCCTTGAATTCTTAAGGATATTAGGTAGAATCTTTAGAAAAGCCAAGCCATTAACCGGCACTTTAAATGTAAACACTATCGTCACTATTTCACAGCTGTTTGAACGTGATTATTTAGTGTATTTAAACTATTACTTAGATTTTAAGGATCCATTTACATGTTATTCAAGCGGTCTGTTGCCACAGATAGACAATTTCCCAGTCTGTAATTTGAATTCTAAGACAAACCCATATTGTTATGAGGTATATAAGCTTTAATTCTTACTGTCTTTAACTACAATCCTTTAGAAAAGCCAAGTCATCGACCATAAATTATGAAGGTAACGAGTACTCTCATCACTTCAGATGTGCTTGAAGGAAAATTCTCATTGTTTTACTACTGTCCTTCACATATTGGGGCTTGAATTACGTGAAATGCCAAGTCTTTGAACGGGATTTTAAAGGTAAACACTATCGTCATTATTTCACAGCTGTTTGAACGTGATTATTTAGTGTACTTAAACTCGTATTTAGTTTTTAAGGATCCATTTACATGTTATTCAAGCGGTCTGTTGCTACAGATAGACAATTTCCCAGTCTATAATTTGAATTCTAAGACGTCCCCATACTGTTCTGAGCTGTATAAGCTTTAATTCTTACCGTCTTTATCTAGAATCCTTTCGAAAAGCCAAGTTATCAACAGGAACTTATAAAGATAAACAGTACTCTTGTCACCTCGGATGTGCTTGAAGGATAATTCTTATTGTTTTAATACTGTCCTTCACATATTGGAGCTCTAATTAGGTGAAATGCAAAGGTTCCACAGACAATTCAAGACAATTCCTGGATCTTCTATTGTGAATTTTAATACAAATAAACACATTTCCATCGTTTTCTAAGGTCTATCCACTTGAATTCTTAAGGATATTACCTAGAATCTTTAGAAAAGCCAAGCCATTAACCGGCACTTTAAATGTAAACACTATCGTCACTATTTCACAGCTGTTTGAACGTGATTATTTAGTGTATTTAAACTCATACTTAGTTTTTAAGGATCCATTTACATGTTATTCAAGCGGTCTGTTGCTACAGATAGACAATTTTCCAGTCTATAATTTGAATTCAAAGACATCCCCATACTGTTATGAGGTGTATAAGCTTTAATTCTTACCGTCTTTAACTACAATCCTTTAGAAAAGCCAAGTCATCGACCGTAAATTATAAAGGAAACGAGTACTCTCATCAATTCAGATGTGCTTGAAGGAAAATTATCATTGTTTTACTACTGTCCTTCACATATTGGGGCTGTAATTACATGAAATGCAAGTGTTCCACAGACAATTCAAGACAATTCCAGGATCTACTATTGTGAATTCTAATACAATTAAACACATTTCCATCGTGTTCTAAGGTCTATCCGCTTGAATTCTTAAGGATATTACCTAGAATCTTTAGAAAAGCCAAGCCATTAACCGGCACTTTAAATGTAAACACTATCGTCACTATTTCACAGCTGTTTGAACGTGATTATTTAGTGTATTTAAACTCATACTTAGTTTTTAAGGATCCATTTACATGTTATTCAAGCGGTCTGTTGCTACAGATAGACAATTTCCCAGTCTATAATTTGAATTCAAAGACATCCCCATACTGTTATGAGGTGTATAAGCTTTAATTCTTACCGTCTTTAACTACAATCCTTTAGAAAAGCCAAGTCATCGACCGTAAATTATAAAGGTAACGAGTACTCTCATCACTTCAGATGTGCTTGAAGGAAAATTCTCATTGTTTTACTACTGTCCTTCACATATTGGGGCTGTAATTACGTGAAATGCAAGTGTTCCACAGACAATTCAAGACAATTCCTGGATCTTCTATTGTGAATTTTAATACAAATAAACACATTTCCATCGTTTTCTAAGGTCTATCCACTTGAATTCTTAAGGATATTACCTAGAATCTTTAGAAAAGCCAAGCCATTAACCGGCACGTTAAATGTAAACACTATCGTCATTATTTCACAGCCATTTGAATGTGATTCTTTAGTGTATTTAAACTGGTACTTAGTTTTTAAGGATCCATTTACATGTTATTCAAGCGGTCTGTTGCTACAGATAGACAATTCCCAGTCTATAATTAGAATTCTAAGACGTCCCCATACTGTTATGAGGTGTATAAACTTGAATTCTTACCGTCTTTAACTACAATCCTTTAGAAAACCCAAGTTATCAACCGGAAATTATAAAGGTAACCAGTACTCTCGTCACTTCAGATGTGCTTGAAGGATAATTCTTATTGTTTTAATACTGTCCTTCACATATTGGAGCTCTAATTAGGTGAAATGCAAGGGTTCCACAGACAATTCAAGACAATTCCTGGATCTTCTATTGTGAATTTTAATACAAATAAACACATTTCCATCGTTTTCTAAGGTCTATTCCCTTGAATTCTTAAGGATATTAGGTAGAATCTTTAGAAAAGCCAAGCCATTAACCGGCACTTTAAATGTAAACACTATCGTCACTATTTCACAGCTGTTTGAACGTGATTATTTAGTGTATTTAAACTATTACTTAGATTTTAAGGATCCATTTACATGTTATTCAAGCGGTCTGTTGCTACAGATAGACAATTTCCCAGTCTGTAATTTGAATTCTAAGACAAACCCATATTGTTATGAGGTATATAAGCTTTAATTCTTACTGTCTTTAACTACAATCCTTTAGAAAAGCCAAGTCATCGACCATAAATTATGAAGGTAACGAGTACTCTCATCACTTCAGATGTGCTTGAAGGAAAATTCTCATTGTTTTACTACTGTCCTTCACATATTGGGGCTTGAATTATGTGAAATGCCAAGTCTTTGAACGGGATTTTAAAGGTAAACACTATCGTCATTATTTCACAGCTGTTTGAACGTGATTATTTAGTGTACTTAAACTCGTATTTAGTTTTTAAGGATCCATTTACATGTTATTCAAGCGGTCTGTTGCTACAGATAGACAATTTCCCAGTCTATAATTTGAATTCTAAGACGTCCCCATACTGTTCTGAGCTGTATAAGCTTTAATTCTTACCGTCTTTATCTAGAATCCTTTCGAAAAGCCAAGTTATCAACAGGAACTTATAAAGATAAACAGTACTCTTGTCACCTCGGATGTGCTTGAAGGATAATTCTTATTGTTTTAATACTGTCCTTCACATATTGGAGCTCTAATTAGGTGAAATGCAAAGGTTCCACAGACAATTCAAGACAATTCCTGGATCTTCTATTGTGAATTTTAATACAAATAAACACATTTCCATCGTTTTCTAAGGTCTATCCACTTGAATTCTTAAGGATATTACCTAGAATCTTTAGAAAAGCCAAGCCATTAACCGGCACTTTAAATGTAAACACTATCGTCACTATTTCACAGCTGTTTGAACGTGATTATTTAGTGTATTTAAACTCATACTTAGTTTTTAAGGATCCATTTACATGTTATTCAAGCGGTCTGTTGCTACAGATAGACAATTTTCCAGTCTATAATTTGAATTCAAAGACATCCCCATACTGTTATGAGGTGTATAAGCTTTAATTCTTACCGTCTTTAACTACAATCCTTTAGAAAAGCCAAGTCATCGACCGTAAATTATAAAGGAAACGAGTACTCTCATCAATTCAGATGTGCTTGAAGGAAAATTATCATTGTTTTACTACTGTCCTTCACATATTGGGGCTGTAATTACATGAAATGCAAGTGTTCCACAGACAATTCAAGACAATTCCAGGATCTACTATTGTGAATTCTAATACAATTAAACACATTTCCATCGTGTTCTAAGGTCTATCCGCTTGAATTCTTAAGGATATTACCTAGAATCTTTAGAAAAGCCAAGCCATTAACCGGCACTTTAAATGTAAACACTATCGTCACTATTTCACAGCTGTTTGAACGTGATTATTTAGTGTATTTAAACTCATACTTAGTTTTTAAGGATCCATTTACATGTTATTCAAGCGGTCTGTTGCTACAGATAGACAATTTCCCAGTCTATAATTTGAATTCAAAGACATCCCCATACTGTTATGAGGTGTATAAGCTTTAATTCTTACCGTCTTTAACTACAATCCTTTAGAAAAGCCAAGTCATCGACCGTAAATTATAAAGGTAACGAGTACTCTCATCACTTCAGATGTGCTTGAAGGAAAATTCTCATTGTTTTACTACTGTCCTTCACATATTGGGGCTGTAATTACGTGAAATGCAAGTGTTCCACAGACAATTCAAGACAATTCCTGGATCTTCTATTGTGAATTTTAATACAAATAAACACATTTCCATCGTTTTCTAAGGTCTATCCACTTGAATTCTTAAGGATATTACCTAGAATCTTTAGAAAAGCCAAGCCATTAACCGGCACGTTAAATGTAAACACTATCCTCATTATTTCACAGCCATTTGAATGTGATTCTTTAGTGTATTTAAACTGGTACTTAGTTTTTAAGGATCCATTTACATGTTATTCAAGCGGTCTGTTGCTACAGATAGACAATTCCCAGTCTATAATTAGAATTCTAAGACGTCCCCATACTGTTATGAGGTGTATAAACTTGAATTCTTACCGTCTTTAACTACAATCCTTTAGAAAACCCAAGTTATCAACCGGAAATTATAAAGGTAACCAGTACTCTCGTCACTTCAGATGTGCTTGAAGGATAATTCTTATTGTTTTAATACTGTCCTTCACATATTGGAGCTCTAATTAGGTGAAATGCAAGGGTTCCACAGACAATTCAAGACAATTCCTGGATCTTCTATTGTGAATTTTAATACAAATAAACACATTTCCATCGTTTTCTAAGGTCTATTCCCTTGAATTCTTAAGGATATTAGGTAGAATCTTTAGAAAAGCCAAGCCATTAACCTGCACTTTAAATGTAAACACTATCGTCACTATTTCACAGCTGTTTGAAGGTGATTATTTAGTGTATTTAAACTATTACTTAGATTTTAAGGATCCATTTACATGTTATTCAAGCGGTCTGTTGCTACAGATAGACAATTTCCCAGTCTATAATTTGAATTCTAAGACATCCCCATACTGTTATGAGGTATATAAGCTTTAATTCTTACTGTCTTTAACTACAATCCTTTAGAAAAGCCAAATCATCGACCCTAAATTATGAAGGTAACGAGTACTCTCATCACTTCAGATGTGCTTGAAGGAAAATTCTCATTGTTTTACTACTTTCCTTCACATATTGGGGCTCTAATTACGTGAAATTCCAAGTCTTTGAACGGGATTTTAAAGGTAAACACTATCGTCATTATTTCACAGCTGTTTGAACGTGATTATTTAGTGTACTTAAACTCGTATTTAGTTTTCAAGGATCCATTTACATGTTATTCAAGCGGTCTGTTGCTACAGATAGACAATTTCCCAGTCTATAATTTGAATTCTAAGACGTCCCCATACTGTTCTGAGCTGTATAAGCTTTAATTCTTACCGTCTTTAACTAGAATCCTTTCGAAAAGCCAAGTCATCAACAGGAACTTATAAAGATAAACAGTACTCTTGTCACCTCGGATGTGCTTGAAGGATAATTCTTATTGTTTTAATACTGTCCTTCACATATTGGAGCTCTAATTAGGTGAAATGCAAGGGTTCCACAGACAATTCAAGACAATTCCTGGATCTTCTATTGTGAATTTTAATACAAATAAACACATTTCCATCGTTTTCTAAGGTCTATCCGCTTGAATTCTTAAGGATATTACCTAGAATCTTTAGAAAAGCCAAGCCATTAACCGGCACTTTAAATGTAAACACTATCGTCACTATTTCACAGCTGTTTGAACGTGATTATTTAGTGTATTTAAACTCATACTTAGTTTTTAAGGATCCATTTACATGTTATTCAAGCGGTCTGTTGCTACAGATAGACAATTTCCCAGTCTATAATTTGAATTCAAAGACATCCCCATACTGTTATGAGGTGTATAAGCTTTAATTCTTACCGTCTTTAACTACAATCCTTTAGAAAAGCCAAGTCATCGACCGTAAATTATAAAGGTAACGAGTACTCTCATCACTTCAGATGTGCTTGAAGGAAAATTCTCATTGTTATACTACTGTCCTTCACATATTGGGGCTGTAATTACGTGAAATGCAAGTGTTCCACAGACAATTCAAGACAATTCCAGGATCTACTATTGTGAATTCTAATACAATTAAACACATTTCCATCATGTTCTAAGGTCTATCCGCTTGAATTCTTAAGGATATTACCTAGAATCTTTAGAAAAGCCAAGCCATTAACTGGCACGTTAAATGTAAACACTATCGTCATTATTTCACAGCCATTTGAATGTGATTCTTTAGTGTATTTAAACTGGTACTTAGTTTTTAAGGATCCATTTACATGTTATTCAAGCGGTCTGTTGCTACAGATAGACAATTCCCAGTCTATAATTAGAATTCTAAGACGTCCCCATACTGTTATGAGGTGTATAAACTTGAATTCTTACCGTCTTTAACTACAATCCTTTAGAAAACCCAAGTTATCGACCGGAAATTATAAAGGTAACCAGTACTCTCGTCACTTCAGATGTGCTTGAAGGATAATTCTTATTGTTTTAATACTGTCCTTCACATATTGGAGCTCTAATTAGGTGAAATGCAAGGGTTCCACAGACAATTCAAGACAATTCCTGGATCTTCTATTGTGAATTTTAATACAAATAAACACATTTCCATCGTTTTCTAAGGTCTATCCGCTTGAATTCTTAAGGATATTACCTAGAATCTTTACAAAAGCCAAGCCATTAACCGGCACTTTAAATGTAAACACTATCGTCACTATTTCACAGCTGTTTGAACGTGATTATTTAGTGTATTTAAACTCATACTTAGTTTTTAAGGATCCATTTACATGTTATTCAAGCGGTCTGTTGCTACAGATAGACAATTTCCCAGTCTATAATTTGAATTCAAAGACATCCCCATACTGTTATGAGGTGTATAAGCTTTAATTCTTACCGTCTTTAACTACAATCCTTTAGAAAAGCCAAGTCATCGACCGTAAATTATAAAGGTAACCAGTACTCTCGTCACTTCAGATGTGCTTGAAGGATAATTCTTATTGTTTTAATACTGTCCTTCACATATTGGAGCTCTAATTAGGTGAAATGCAAGGGTTCCACAGACAATTCAAGACAATTCCTGGATCTTCTATTGTGAATTTTAATACAAATAAACACATTTCCATCGTTTTCTAAGGTCTATTCCCTTGAATTCTTAAGGATATTAGGTAGAATCTTTAGAAAAGCCAAGCCATTAACCGGCACTTTAAATGTAAACACTATCGTCACTATTTCACAGCTGTTTGAACGTGATTATTTAGTGTATTTAAACTATTACTTAGATTTTAAGGATCCATTTACATGTTATTCAAGCGGTCTGTTGCTACAGATAGACAATTTCCCAGTCTATAATTTGAATTCTAAAACATCCCCATACTGTTATGAGGTATATAAGCTTTAATTCTTACTGTCTTTAACTACAATCCTTTAGAAAAGCCAAATCATCGACCCTAAATTATGAAGGTAACGAGTACTCTCATCACTTCAGATGTGCTTGAAGGAAAATTCTCATTGTTTTACTACTTTCCTTCACATATTGGGGCTCTAATTACGTGAAATTCCAAGTCTTTGAACGGGATTTTAAAGGTAAACACTATCGTCATTATTTCACAGCTGTTTGAACGTGATTATTTAGTGTACTTAAACTCGTATTTAGTTTTCAAGGATCCATTTACATGTTATTCAAGCGGTCTGTTGCTACGGATAGACAATTTCCCAGTCTATAATTTGAATTCTAAGACGTCCCCATACTGTTCTGAGCTGTATAAGCTTTAATTCTTACCGTCTTTAACTAGAATCCTTTCGAAAAGCCAAGTCATCAACAGGAACTTATAAAGATAAACAGTACTCTTGTCACCTCGGATTTGCTTGAAGGATAATTCTTATTGTTTTAATACTGTCCTTCACATATTGGAGCTCTAATTAGGTGAAATGCAAGGGTTCCACAGACAATTCAAGACAATTCCTGGATCTTCTATTGTGAATTTTAATACAAATAAACACATTTCCATCGTTTTCTAAGGTCTATCCGCTTGAATTCTTAAGGATATTACCTAGAATCTTTAGAAAAGCCAAGCCATTAACCGGCACTTTAAATGTAAACACTATCGTCACTAATTCACAGCTGTTTGAACGTGATTATTTAGTGTATTTAAACTCATACTTAGTTTTTAAGGATCCATTTACATGTTATTCAAGCGGTCTGTTGCTACAGATAGACAATTTCCCAGTCTATAATTTGAATTCAAAGACATCCCCATACTGTTATGAGGTGTATAAGCTTTAATTCTTACCGTCTTTAACTACAATCCTTTAGAAAAGCCAAGTCATCGACCGTAAATTATAAAGGTAACGAGTACTCTCATCACTTCAGATGTGCTTGAAGGAAAATTCTCATTGTTTTACTACTGTCCTTCACATATTGGGGCTGTAATTACGTGAAATGCAAGTGTTCCACAGACAATTCAAGACAATTCCAGGATCTACTATTGTGAATTCTAATACAATTAAACACATTTCCATCATGTTCTAAGGTCTATCCGCTTGAATTCTTAAGGATATTACCTAGAATCTTTAGAAAAGCCAAGCCATTAACTGGCACGTTAAATGTAAACACTATCGTCATTATTTCACAGCCATTTGAATGTGATTATTTAGTGTATTTAAACTGGTACTTAGTTTTTAAGGATCCATTTACATGTTATTCAAGCGGTCTGTTGCTACAGATAGACAATTCCCAGTCTATAATTAGAATTCTAAGACGTCCCCATACTGTTATGAGGTGTATAAACTTGAATTCTTACCGTCTTTAACTACAATCCTTTAGAAAACCCAAGTTATCGACCGGAAATTATAAAGGTAACCAGTACTCTCGTCACTTCAGATGTGCTTGAAGGATAATTCTTATTGTTTTAATACTGTCCTTCACATATTGGAGCTCTAATTAGGTGAAATGCAAGGGTTCCACAGACAATTCAAGACAATTCCTGGATCTTCTATTGTGAATTTTAATACAAATAAACACATTTCCATCGTTTTCTAAGGTCTATCCGCTTGAATTCTTAAGGATATTACCTAGAATCTTTAGAAAAGCCAAGCCATTAACCGGCACTTTAAATGTAAACAGTATCGTCACTATTTCACAGCTGTTTGAACGTGATTATTTAGTGTATTTAAACTCATACTTAGTTTTTAGGGATCCATTTACATGTTATTCAAGCGGTCTGTTGCTACAGATAGACAATTTCCCAGTCTATAATTTGAATTCAAAGACATCCCCATACTGTTATGAGGTGTATAAGCTTTAATTCTTACCGTCTTTAACTACAATCCTTTAGAAAAGCCAAGTCATCGACCGTAAATTATAAAGGTAACGAGTACTCTCATCACTTCAGATGTGCTTGAAGGAAAATTCTCATTGTTTTACTACTGTCCTTCACATATTGGGGCTGTAATTACGTGAAATGCAAGTGTTCCACAGACAATTCAAGACAATTCCAGGATCTACTATTGTGAATTCTAATACAATTAAATACATTTCCATCATGTTCTAAGGTCTATCCGCTTGAATTCTTAAGGATATTACCTAGAATCTTTAGAAAAGCCAAGCCATTAACTGGCACGTTAAATGTAAACACTATCGTCATTATTTCACAGCCATTTGAATGTGATTATTTAGTGTATTTAAACTGGTACTTAGTTTTTAAGGATCCATTTACATGTTATTCAAGCGGTCTGTTGCTACAGATAGACAATTCCCAGTCTATAATTAGAATTCTAAGACGTCCCCATACTGTTATGAGGTGTATAAACTTGAATTCTTACCGTCTTTAACTACAATCCTTTAGAAAACCCAAGTTATCGACCGGAAATTATAAAGGTAACCAGTACTCTCGTCACTTCAGATGTGCTTGAAGGATAATTCTTATTGTTTTAATACTGTCCTTCACATATTGGAGCTCTAATTAGGTGAAATGCAAGGGTTCCACAGACAATTCAAGACAATTCCTGGATCTTCTATTGTGAATTTTAATACAAATAAACACATTTCCATCGTTTTCTAAGGTCTATCCGCTTGAATTCTTAAGGATATTACCTAGAATCTTTAGAAAAGCCAAGCCATTAACCGGCACTTTAAATGTAAACACTATCGTCACTAATTCACAGCTGTTTGAACGTGATTATTTAGTGTATTTAAACTCATACTTAGTTTTTAAGGATCCATTTACATGTTATTCAAGCGGTCTGTTGCTACAGATAGACAATTTCCCAGTCTATAATTTGAATTCAAAGACATCCCCATACTGTTATGAGGTGTATAAGCTTTAATTCTTACCGTCTTTAACTACAATCCTTTAGAAAAGCCAAGTCATCGACCGTAAATTATAAAGGTAACGAGTACTCTCATCACTTCAGATGTGCTTGAAGGAAAATTCTCATTGTTTTACTACTGTCCTTCACATATTGGGGCTGTAATTACGTGAAATGCAAGTGTTCCACAGACAATTCAAGACAATTCCAGGATCTACTATTGTGAATTCTAATACAATTAAACACATTTCCATCATGTTCTAAGGTCTATCCGCTTGAATTCTTAAGGATATTACCTAGAATCTTTAGAAAAGCCAAGCCATTAACTGGCACGTTAAATGTAAACACTATCGTCATTATTTCACAGCCATTTGAATGTGATTATTTAGTGTATTTAAACTGGTACTTAGTTTTTAAGGATCCATTTACATGTTATTCAAGCGGTCTGTTGCTACAGATAGACAATTCCCAGTCTATAATTAGAATTCTAAGACGTCCCCATACTGTTATGAGGTGTATAAACTTGAATTCTTACCGTCTTTAACTACAATCCTTTAGAAAACCCAAGTTATCGACCGGAAATTATAAAGGTAACCAGTACTCTCGTCACTTCAGATGTGCTTGAAGGATAATTCTTATTGTTTTAATACTGTCCTTCACATATTGGAGCTCTAATTAGGTGAAATGCAAGGGTTCCACAGACAATTCAAGACAATTCCTGGATCTTCTATTGTGAATTTTAATACAAATAAACACATTTCCATCGTTTTCTAAGGTCTATCCGCTTGAATTCTTAAGGATATTACCTAGAATCTTTAGAAAAGCCAAGCCATTAACCGGCACTTTAAATGTAAACAGTATCGTCACTATTTCACAGCTGTTTGAACGTGATTATTTAGTGTATTTAAACTCATACTTAGTTTTTAGGGATCCATTTACATGTTATTCAAGCGGTCTGTTGCTACAGATAGACAATTTCCCAGTCTATAATTTGAATTCAAAGACATCCCCATACTGTTATGAGGTGTATAAGCTTTAATTCTTACCGTCTTTAACTACAATCCTTTAGAAAAGCCAAGTCATCGACCGTAAATTATAAAGGTAACGAGTACTCTCATCACTTCAGATGTGCTTGAAGGAAAATTCTCATTGTTTTACTACTGTCCTTCACATATTGGGGCTGTAATTACGTGAAATGCAAGTGTTCCACAGACAATTCAAGACAATTCCAGGATCTACTATTGTGAATTCTAATACAATTAAATACATTTCCATCATGTTCTAAGGTCTATCCGCTTGAATTCTTAAGGATATTACCTAGAATCTTTAGAAAAGCCAAGCCATTAACTGGCACGTTAAATGTAAACACTATCGTCATTATTTCACAGCCATTTGAATGTGATTATTTAGTGTATTTAAACTGGTACTTAGTTTTTAAGGATCCATTTACATGTTATTCAAGCGGTCTGTTGCTACAGATAGACAATTCCCAGTCTATAATTAGAATTCTAAGACGTCCCCATACTGTTATGAGGTGTATAAACTTGAATTCTTACCGTCTTTAACTACAATCCTTTAGAAAACCCAAGTTATCGACCGGAAATTATAAAGGTAACCAGTACTCTCGTCACTTCAGATGTGCTTGAAGGATAATTCTTATTGTTTTAATACTGTCCTTCACATATTGGAGCTCTAATTAGGTGAAATGCAAGGGTTCCACAGACAATTCAAGACAATTCCTGGATCTTCTATTGTGAATTTTAATACAAATAAACACATTTCCATCGTTTTCTAAGGTCTATCCACTTGAATTCTTAAGGATATTAGGTAGAATCTTTAGAAAAGCCAAGCCATTAACCGGCACTTTAAATGTAAACACTATCGTCACTATTTCACAGCTGTTTGAACGTGATTATTTAGTGTATTTAAACTCATACTTAGTTTTTAAGGATCCATTTACATGTTATTCAAGCGGTCTGTTGCTACAGATAGACAATTTCCCAGTCTATAATTTGAATTCTAAGACATCCCCATACTGTTATGAGGTATATAAGCTTTAATTCTTACCGTCTTTAACTACAATCCTTTAGAAAACCCAAGTTATCGACCGGAAATTATAAAGGTAACCAGTACTCTCGTGACTTCAGATGTGCTTGAAGGATAATTCTTATTGTTTTAATACTGTCCTTCACATATTGGAGCTCTAATTAGGTGAAATGCAAGGGTTACACAGACAATTCAAGACAATTCCTGGATCTTCTATTGTGAATTTTAATACAAATAAACACATTTCCATCGTGTTCTAAGGTCTATAAGCGTCAATACTTAAGGATATCACGTAGAATCCATAGAAAAGCCAAGCCTTTTAACGGCACTTTAAAGGTAAACACTATCGTCATTATTTCACAGCCATTTGAATGTTATTATTTAGTGTATTTAAACTCATACTTAGTTTTTAAGGATCCATTTACATGTTATTCCAGCGGTCTGTTGCTACAGATAGACAATTTCCCAGTCTGTAATTTGAATTCTATGACATCCCCATACTCTTCTGAGGTGTATAAGCTTTAATTCTTACCGTCTTTAACTACAATCCTTTAGAAAAGCAAAGTCATCGACCTGAAATTATAAAGGTAACGAGTACTCCCATCACTTCAGATGTGCTTAAGGATAATCCTTATTGTTTTACTACTGTCCTTCACATATTGGGGCTCTAATTACGTGAAATGCAAGTGTTCCACAGACAATTCAAGACATTTCCCGGATCTTCTATTGTGAATTCTAATACAAATAAACACATTTCCATCGTTTTCTAAGGTTTATCTGCTTGACTTCTTAAGGATATTACATAGAATCTTTAGAAAAGCCAAGCCATTAACCGGGACTTTAACTGTAAACACTATAGTCATTATTTCACAGCTGTTTGAACGTGATTATTTACTGTATTTAAACTCGTATTTAGTTTTTAAGGATCCATTTACATGATATTCAAGCGGTCTGTTGCTACAGATAGACAATTTCCCAGTCTATAATTTGAATTCTAAGACGTCCCCATACTGTTATGAGGTGTATAAGCTTTAATTCTTACCGTCTTTAACTACAATCCTTTAGAAAAGCAAAGTCATCGACCGGAAATTATAAACGAAACCAGTACACTAGTCACTTCAGATGTGCTTGAAGGAAAATTCTCGTTGTTTTACTACTGTCCTTCACATATTGGGGCTCTAATTACGTGAAATACAAGTGTTCCACAGATATTCAAGACATTTCCCGGATCTTCTATTGTGAATTCTAATACAAATAAACACATTTCCATCGTTTTCTAAGGTTTATCCGCTTGACTTCTTAAGGATATTACATAGAATCTTTAGAAAAGCCAAGCCATTAACCGGGACTTTAAAGGTAAACACTATCGTCATTGTTTCACAGCTGTTTGAACGTGATTATTTAGTGTATTTAAACTCGTACTTAGTTTTTAAGGATCCATTTACATGATATTCAAGCGGTCAGTTGCTACAGATAGACAATTTCCCAGTCTGTAATTTGAATTCTAAGACAAACCCATACTGTTCTGAGCTGTATACTCTTTAATTCTTACCGTCTTTAACTACAATCCTTTAGAAAAGCCAAGGCATCGACGGGAAATTATAAAGGTAATGAGTACTCTCATCACTTCAGATGAGCTTGAAGGATAATCCTTATTGTTTTACTACTGTCCTTCACATATTGGGGCTCTAATTACGTGAAATGCAAGTGTTCCACAGACAATTCAAGACAATTCCTGGATCTTCTATTGTGAATTCTAATTCAAATAATCGCATTTCCATGGTGTTCTAAGGTCTATAAGCTTGAATTGTGAAGGATATTACATAGGATCCTTAGAAAAGCCAAGTCCTTGAACGGGACTTTAAAGGAAAACACTATCTTCATTATTTCACACCTTTTTCAACGTGATTATTTAGTGTATTTAAACTCGTACTTAGTTTTTAAGGATCCATTTACATGATATTCAAGCGGTCTGTTGCTACAGATAGACAATTTCCCAGTCTATAATTTGAATTCTAATACATCCCCATACTGTTCTGAGCTGTATAAGCTTTAATTCTTACCGTTTTTAACTACAATCCTTTAGAAAACCCCAAGTTATTGACCAGAAATTATAAAGGTAACCAGTACTCTCATCACTTCAGATGTGCTTGAAGGATAATTCTCATTGTTTTACTACTGTCCTTCACATATTGGGGCTGTAATTACGTGAAATGCAAGTGTTCCACAGACAATTCAAGACAATCCCAGGATCTACAATTGTGAATTCTAATACAATTAAACACATTTCCATCGTGTTCTAAGGTCTATAAGCGTGAATACTTAAGGATATCACGTAGAATCCTTAGAAAAGCCAAGCCTTTTAATGGCACTTGAAAGGTAAACACTATCGTCACTATTTCACAGCTGTTTGAACGTGATTATTTAGTGTATTTAAACTATTACTTAGATTTTAAGGATCCATTTACATGTTATTCAAGCGGTCTGTTGCTACAGATAGACAATTTCCCAGTCTATAATTTGAATTCTAAGACATCCCCATACTGTTATGAGGTATATAAGCTTTAATTCTTACCGTCTTTAACTACAATCCTTTAGAAAACCCAAGTTATCGACCGGAAATTATAAAGGTAACCAGTACTCTCGTGACTTCAGATGTGCTTGAAGGATAATTCTTATTGTTTTAATACTGTCCTTCACATATTGGAGCTCTAATTAGGTGAAATGCAAGGGTTACACAGACAATTCAAGACATTTCCCGGATCTTCTATTGTGAATTCTAATTCAAATAATCGCATTTCCATGGAGTTCTAAGGTCTATAAGCTTGAATTGTGAAGGATATTACATAGGATCCTTAGAAAAGCCAAGTCCTTGAACGGGACTTTAAAGAAAAACACTATCTTCATTATTTCACACCTTTTTCAACGTGATTATTTAGTGTATTTAAACTCGTACTTAGTTTTTAAGGATCCATTTACATGATATTCAAGCGGTCTGTTGCTACAGATAGACAATTTCCCAGTCTATAATTTGAATTCTAATACATCCCCATACTGTTCTGAGCTGTATAAGCTTTAATTCTTACCGTTTTTAACTACAATCCTTTAGAAAACCCCAAGTCATCGACCGGAAATAATAAAGGTTACCAGTACTCTCATCACTTCAGATGTGCTTAAAGGATAACCCTTATTGTTTTACTATTGTCCTTCACATATTGGGGCTCTAATTACGTGAAATGCAAGTGTTCCGCAGACAATTCAAGACATTTCCCGGATCTTCTATTGTGAATTCTAAAACAAATAAACACATTTCCATCGTTATCTAAGGTTTATCCGCTTGACTTCTTAAGGATATTACATAGAATCTTTAGAAAAGCCAAGCCATTAACCGGGACTTTAACTGTAAACACTATCGTCATTATTTCACAGCTGTTTGAACGTGATTATTTAGTGTATTTAAACTCGTACTTAGTTTTTAAGGATCCATTTACATGTTATTCAAGCGGTCTGTTGCTACAGATAGACAATTTCCCAGTCTATAATTTGAATTCTAAGACGTCCCCATACTGTTATGAGGTGTATAAGCTTTAATTCTTACCGTCTTTAACTACAATCCTTTAGAAAAGCCAAGTCATCGACGGTAAATTAAAAAGGTAACGAGTACTCTCATCACTTCAGATGTGCTTGAAGGAAAATTCTCATTGTTTTACTACTGTCCTTCACATATTGGGGCTGTAATTACGTGAAATGCCAGTGTTCCACAGACAATTCAAGACAATTCCAGGATCTACTATTGTGAATTCTAATACAATTAAACACATTTCCATCGTGTTCTAAGGTCTATAAGCGTGAATACTTAAGGATATCACGTAGAATCCTTAGAAAAGCCAAGCCTTTGAATGGCACTTTAAAGGCAAACACTATCATCATTATTTCACAACCGTTTGAATGTGATTATTTAGTGTATTTAAACTCGTACTTAGTTTTTAAGGATCCATTTACATGTTTTTCAAGCGGTCTGTTGCTACAGATCGACAATTGCCCAGTCTGTAATTTGAATTCTAAGACATACCCACACTGTTCTGAGCTGTATAAGCTTTAATTCTTCCCGTCTTTAAGTACAATCCTTTAGAAAAGCCAAGTCATCGACCGGAAATTATAAAGACAACCAGTACTCTCATCACTTCAGATGTGCTTGAAGGAAAATTCTCATTGTTTTACTACTGTCCTTCACATATTGGGGCTCTAATTACGTGAAATGCAAGTGTTCCACAGACAATTCAAGACAATTCCACGATCTACTACTGTGAATTCTAATACAAATAAACACATTTCCATCGTGTTCTAAGGTCTATAAGCGTCAATACTTAAGGATATCACGTAGAATCCATAGAAAAGCCAAGCCTTTTAACGGCACTTACAGGTAAACACTATCGTCATTATTTCACAGCCGTTTGAATGTTATTATTTAGTGTATTTAAACTCGTACTTAGTTTTTAAGGATCCATTTACATGTTATTCCAGCGGTCTGTTGCTACAGATAGACAATTTCCCAGTCTGTAATTTGAATTCTATGACATCCCCATACTCTTCTGAGGTGTATAAGCTTTAATTCTTACCGTCTTTAACTACAATCCTTTAGAAAAGCAAAGTCATCGACCTGAAATTATAAAGGTAACCAGTACTCTCATCACTTCAGATGTGCTTGAAGGAAAATTCTCATTGTTTTACTACTGTCCTTCACATATTGGGGCTGTAATTACGTGAAATGCAAGTGTTCCACAGACAATTCAAGACAATTCCAGGATCTACAATTGTGAATTCTAATACAATTAAACACATTTCCATCGTGTTCTAAGGTCTATAAGCGTGAATACTTAAGGATATCACGTAGAATCCTTAGAAAAGCCAAGCCTTTTAATGGCACTTGAAAGGTAAACACTATCGTCATTATTTCACAGCCATTTGAATGTTATTATTTAGTGTATTTAAACTCGTACTTAGTTTTTAAGGATCCATTTACATGTTATTCCAGCGGTCTGTTGCTACAGATAGACAATTTCCCAGTCTGTAATTTGAATTCTATGACATCCCCATACTCTTCTGAGGTGTATAACCTTTAATTCTTACCGTCTTTAACTACAATCCTTTAGAAAAGCAAAGTCATCGACCTGAAATTATAAAGGTAACGAGTACTCCCATCACTTCAGATGTGCTTAAAGGATAACCCTTATTGTTTTACTACTGTCCTTCACATATTGGGGCTCTAATTACGTGAAATGCAAGTGTTCCGCAGACAATTCAAGACATTTCCCGGATCTTCTATTGTGAATTCTAAAACAAATAAACACATTTCCATCGTTATCTAAGGTTTATACGCTTGACTTCTTAAGGATATTACATAGAATCTTTAGAAAAGCCAAGCCATTAACCGGGACTTTAACTGTAAACACTATCGTCATTATTTCACAGCTGTTTGAACGTGATTATTTAGTGTATTTAAACTCGTACTTAGTTTTTAAGGATCCATTTACATGTTTTTCAAGCGGTCTGTTGCTACAGATCGACAATTTCCCAGTCTGTAATTTGAATTCTAAGACATACCCACACTGTTCTGAGCTGTATAAGCTTTAATTCTTCCCGTCTTTAAGTACAATCCTTTAGAAAAGCCAAGTCATCGACCGGAAATTATAAAGACAACCAGTACTCTCATCACTTCAGATGTGCTTGAAGGAAAATTCTCATTGTTTTACTACTGTCCTTCACATATTGGGGCTCTAATTACGTGAAATTCAAGTGTTCCACAGACAATTCAAGACAATTCCACGATCTACTACTGTGAATTCTAATACAAATAAACACATTTCCATCGTGTTCTAAGGTCTATAAGCGTCAATACTTAAGGATATCACGTAGAATCCATAGAAAAGCCAAGCCTTTTAACGGCACTTACAGGTAAACACTATCGTCATTATTTCACAGCCATTTGAATGTTATTATTTAGTGTATTTAAACTCGTACTTAGTTTTTAAGGATCCATTTACATGTTATTCCAGCGGTCTGTTGCTACAGATAGACAATTTCCCAGTCTGTAATTTGAATTCTATGACATCCCCATACTCTTCTGAGGTGTATAAGCTTTAATTCTTACCGTCTTTAACTACAATCCTTTAGAAAAGCAAAGTCATCGACCTGAAATTATAAAGGTAACCAGTACTCTCATCACTTCAGATGTGCTTGAAGGAAAATTCTCATTGTTTTACTACTGTCCTTCACATATTGGGGCTGTAATTACGTGAAATGCAAGTGTTCCACAGACAATTCAAGACAATTCCAGGATCTACAATTGTGAATTCTAATACAATTAAACACATTTCCATCGTGTTCTAAGGTCTATAAGCGTGAATACTTAAGGATATCACGTAGAATCCTTAGAAAAGCCAAGCCTTTTAATGGCACTTGAAAGGTAAACACTATCGTCATTATTTCACAGCCATTTGAATGTTATTATTTAGTGTATTTAAACTCGTACTTAGTTTTTAAGGATCCATTTACATGTTATTCCAGCGGTCTGTTGCTACAGATAGACAATTTCCCAGTCTGTAATTTGAATTCTATGACATCCCCATACTCTTCTGAGGTGTATAAGCTTTAATTCTTACCGTCTTTAACTACAATCCTTTAGAAAAGCAAAGTCATCGACCTGAAATTATAAAGGTAACGAGTACTCCCATCACTTCAGATGTGCTTAAAGGATAACCCTTATTGTTTTACTACTGTCCTTCACATATTGGGGCTCTAATTACGTGAAATGCAAGTGTTCCGCAGACAATTCAAGACATTTCCCGGATCTTCTATTGTGAATTCTAAAACAAATAAACACATTTCCATCGTTATCTAAGGTTTATCCGCTTGACTTCTTAAGGATATTACATAGAATCTTTAGAAAAGCCAAGCCATTAACCGGGACTTTAACTGTAAACACTATCGTCATTATTTCACAGCTGTTTGAACGTGATTATTTAGTGTATTTAAACTCGTACTTAGTTTTTAAGGATCCATTTACATGTTATTCAAGCGGTCTGTTGCTACAGATAGACAATTTCCCAGTCTATAATTTGAATTCTAAGACGTCCCCATACTGTTATGAGGTGTATAAGCTTTAATTCTTACCGTCTTTAACTACAATCCTTTAGAAAAGCCAAGTCATCGACGGTAAATTAAAAAGGTAACGAGTACTCTCATCACTTCAGATGTGCTTGAAGGAAAATTCTCATTGTTTTACTACTGTCCTTCACATATTGGGGCTGTAATTACGTGAAATGCCAGTGTTCCACAGACAATTCAAGACAATTCCAGGATCTACTATTGTGAATTCTAATACAATTAAACACATTTCCATCGTGTTCTAAGGTCTATAAGCGTGAATACTTAAGGATATCACGTAGAATCCTTAGAAAAGCCAAGCCTTTGAATGGCACTTTAAAGGCAAACACTATCATCATTATTTCACAACCGTTTGAATGTGATTATTTAGTGTATTTAAACTCGTACTTAGTTATTAATTATCCATTTACATGTTATTCCAGCGGTCTGTTGCTACAGATAGACAATTTCCCAGTCTGTAATTTGAATTCTATGACATCCCCATACTCTTCTGAGGTGTATAAGCTTTAATTCTTACCGTCTTTAACTACAATCCTTTAGAAAAGCCAAGTCATCGACCGGAAATTATAAACGAAACCAGTACACTAGTCACTTCAGATGTGCTTGAAGGAAAATTCTCGTTGTTTTACTACTGTCCTTCACATATTGGGGCTCTAATTACGTGAAATACAAGTGTTCCACAGATATTCAAGACATTTCCCGGATCTTCTATTGTGAATTCTAATACAAATAAACACATTTCCATCGTTTTCTAAGGTTTATCCGCTTGACTTCTTAAGGATATTACATAGAATCTTTAGAAAAGCCAAGCCATTAACCGGGACTTTAAAGGTAAACACTATCGTCATTATTTCACAGCTGTTTGAACGTGATTATTTAGTGTATTTAAACTCGTACTTAGTTTTTAAGGATCCATTTACATGATATTCAAGCGGTCAGTTGCTACAGATAGACAATTTCCCAGTCTGTAATTTGAATTCTAAGACAAACCCATACTGTTCTGAGCTGTATACTCTTTAATTCTTACCGTCTTTAACTACAATCCTTCAGAAAAGCAAAGTCATCGACCTGAAATTATAAAGGCAACGAGCACTCCCATCACTTCAGATGTGCTTAAAGGATAACCCTTATTGTTTTACTACTGTCCTTCACATATTGGGGCTCTAATTACGTGAAATGCAAGTGTTCCGCAGACAATTCAAGACATTTCCCGGATCTTCTATTGTGAATTCTAAAACAAATAAACACATTTCCATCGTTATCTAAGGTTTATCCGCTTGACTTCTTAAGGATATTACATAGCATCTTTAGAAAAGCCAAGCCATTAACCGGCACTTTAAATGTAAACACTATCGTCACTATTTCACAGCTGTTTGAACGTGATTATTTAGTGTATTTAAACTCACACTTAGTTTTTAAGGATCCATTTACATGTTATTCAAGCGGTCTGTTGCTACAGATAGACAATTTTTCAGTCTATAATTTGAATTCAAAGACATCCCCATACTGTTATGAGGTGTATAAGCTTTAATTCTTACCGTCTTTAACTACAATCCTTTAGAAAAGCCAAGTCATCGACCGTAAATTATAAAGGTAACGAGTACTCTCATCACTTCAGATGTGCTTGAAGGAAAATTCTCATTGTTTTACTACTGTCCTTCACATATTGGGGCTGTAATTACGTGAAATGCCAGTGTTCCACAGACAATTCAAGACAATTCCAGGATCTACTATTGTGAATTCTAATACAATTAAACACATTTCCATCGTGTTCTAAGGTCTATAAGCGTGAATACTTAAGGATATCACGTAGAATCCTTAGAAAAGCCAAGACTTTGAACGGCACTTTAAAGGCAAACACTATCATCATTATTTCACAACCGTTTGAATGTGATTATTTAGTGTATTTAAACTCGTACTTAGTTTTTAAAGATCCATTTACATGTTTTTCAAGCGGTCTGTTGCTACAGATCGACAATTTCCCAGTCTGTAATTTCAATTCTAAGACATACCCATACTCTTCTGAGGTGTATAAGCTTTAATTCTTACCGTCTTTAACTACAATCCTTTAGAAAAGCAAAGTCATCGACCTGAAATTATAAAGGTAACGAGTACTCCCATCACTTCGGATGTGCTTAAAGGATAATCCTTATTGTTTTACTACTGTCCTTCACATATTGGGGCTCTAATTACGTGAAATGCAAGTGTTCCAAAGACAATTCAAGACAATTCCAGGATCTACAATTGTGAATTCTAATACAATTAAACACATTTCCATCGTGTTCTAAGGTCTATAAGCGTGAATACTTAAGGATATCACGTAGAATCCTTAGAAAAGCCAAGACTTTGAACGGCACTTTAAAGGCAAACACTATCATCATTATTTCACAACCGTTTGAATGTGATTATTTAGTGTATTTAAACTCGTACTTAGTTTTTAAGGATCCATTTACATGTTATTCCAGCGGTCTGTTGCTACAGATAGACAATTTCCCAGTCTGTAATTTGAATTCTATGACATCCCCATACTCTTCTGAGGTGTATAAGCTTTAATTCTTACCGTCTTTAACTACAATCCTTTAGAAAAGCAAAGTCATCGACCTGAAATTATAAAGGTAACGAGTACTCCCATCACTTCAGATGTGCTTAAAGGATAACCCTTATTGTTTTACTACTGTCCTTCACATATTGGGGCTCTAATTACGTGAAATGCAAGTGTTCCGCAGACAATTCAAGACATTTCCCGGATCTTCTATTGTGAATTCTAAAACAAATAAACACATTTCCATCGTTATCTAAGGTTTATCCGCTTGACTTCTTAAGGATATTACATAGAATCTTTAGAAAAGCCAAGCCATTAACCGGGACTTTAACTGTAAACACTATCGTCATTATTTCACAGCTGTTTGAACGTGATTATTTAGTGTATTTAAACTCGTACTTAGTTTTTAAGGATCCATTTACATGTTATTCAAGCGGTCTGTTGCTACAGATAGACAATTTCCCAGTCTATAATTTGAATTCTAAGACGTCCCCATACTGTTATGAGGTGTATAAGCTTTAATTCTTACCGTCTTTAACTACAATCCTTTAGAAAAGCCAAGTCATCGACGGTAAATTAAAAAGGTAACGAGTACTCTCATCACTTCAGATGTGCTTGAAGGAAAATTCTCATTGTTTTACTACTGTCCTTCACATATTGGGGCTGTAATTACGTGAAATGCCAGTGTTCCACAGACAATTCAAGACAATTCCAGGATCTACTATTGTGAATTCTAATACAATTAAACACATTTCCATCGTGTTCTAAGGTCTATAAGCGTGAATACTTAAGGATATCACGTAGAATCCTTAGAAAAGCCAAGCCTTTGAATGGCACTTTAAAGGCAAACACTATCATCATTATTTCACAACCGTTTGAATGTGATTATTTAGTGTATTTAAACTCGTACTTAGTTATTAATTATCCATTTACATGTTATTCCAGCGGTCTGTTGCAACAGATAGACAATTTCCCAGTCTGTAATTTGAATTCTATGACATCCCCATACTCTTCTGAGGTGTATAAGCTTTAATTCTTACCGTCTTTAACTACAATCCTTTAGAAAAGCCAAGTCATCGACCGGAAATTATAAACGAAACCAGTACACTAGTCACTTCAGATGTGCTTGAAGGAAAATTCTCGTTGTTTTACTACTGTCCTTCACATATTGGGGCTCTAATTACGTGAAATACAAGTGTTCCACAGATATTCAAGACATTTCCCGGATCTTCTATTGTGAATTCTAATACAAATAAACACATTTCCATCGTTTTCTAAGGTTTATCCGCTTGACTTCTTAAGGATATTACATAGAATCTTTAGAAAAGCCAAGCCATTAACCGGGACTTTAAAGGTAAACACTATCGTCATTATTTCACAGCTGTTTGAACGTGATTATTTAGTGTATTTAAACTCGTACTTAGTTTTTAAGGATCCATTTACATGATATTCAAGCGGTCAGTTGCTACAGATAGACAATTTCCCAGTCTGTAATTTGAATTCTAAGACAAACCCATACTGTTCTGAGCTGTATACTCTTTAATTCTTACCGTCTTTAACTACAATCCTTCAGAAAAGCAAAGTCATCGACCTGAAATTATAAAGGCAACGAGCACTCCCATCACTTCAGATGTGCTTAAAGGATAACCCTTATTGTTTTACTACTGTCCTTCACATATTGGGGCTCTAATTACGTGAAATGCAAGTGTTCCGCAGACAATTCAAGACATTTCCCGGATCTTCTATTGTGAATTCTAAAACAAATAAACACATTTCCATCGTTATCTAAGGTTTATCCGCTTGACTTCTTAAGGATATTACATAGCATCTTTAGAAAAGCCAAGCCATTAACCGGCACTTTAAATGTAAACACTATCGTCACTATTTCACAGCTGTTTGAACGTGATTATTTAGTGTATTTAAACTCACACTTAGTTTTTAAGGATCCATTTACATGTTATTCAAGCGGTCTGTTGCTACAGATAGACAATTTTTCAGTCTATAATTTGAATTCAAAGACATCCCCATACTGTTATGAGGTGTATAAGCTTTAATTCTTACCGTCTTTAACTACAATCCTTTAGAAAAGCCAAGTCATCGACCGGAAATTATAAAGGTAACGAGTACTCTCATCACTTCAGATGTGCTTGAAGGAAAATTCTCATTGTTTTACTACTGTCCTTCACATATTGGGGCTGTAATTACGTGAAATGCCAGTGTTCCACAGACAATTCAAGACAATTCCAGGATCTACTATTGTGAATTCTAATACAATTAAACACATTTCCATCGTGTTCTAAGGTCTATAAGCGTGAATACTTAAGGATATCACGTAGAATCCTTAGAAAAGCCAAGACTTTGAACGGCACTTTAAAGGCAAACACTATCATCATTATTTCACAACCGTTTGAATGTGATTATTTAGTGTATTTAAACTCGTACTTAGTTTTTAAGGATCCATTTACATGTTTTTCAAGCGGTCTGTTGCTACAGATCGACAATTTCCCAGTCTGTAATTTGAATTCTAAGACATACCCATACTCTTCTGAGGTGTATAAGCTTTAATTCTTACCGTCTTTAACTACAATCCTTTAGAAAAGCAAAGTCATCGACCTGAAATTATAAAGGTAACGAGTACTCCCATCACTTCAGATGTGCTTAAAGGATAAACCTTATTGTTTTACTACTGTCCTTCACATATTGGGGCTCTAATTACGTGAAATGCAAGTGTTCCACAGACAATTCAAGACATTTCCCGGATCTTCTATTGTGAATTCTAATACAAATAAACACATTTCCATCGTTTTCTAAGGTTTATCCGCTTGACTTCTTAAGGATATTACATAGAATCTTTAGAAAAGCCAAGCCATTAACCGGGACTTTAACTGTAAACACTATCGTCATTATTTCACAGCTGTTTGAACGTGATTATTTAGTGTATTTAAACTCATACTTAGTGTTTAAGGATCCATTTACATGTTATTCAAGCGGTCTGTTGCTACAGATAGACAATTTCCCAGTCTATAATTTGAATTCTAATACATCCCCATACTGTTCTGAGCTGTATAAGCTTTAATTCTTACCGTTTTTAACTACAATCCTTTAGAAAACCCAAGTTATCGACCGGAAATTATAAAGGTAACCAGTACTCTCGTCACTTCAGATGTGCTTGAAGGATAATTCTTATTGTTTTAATACTGTCCTTCACATATTGGAGCTCTAATTAGGTGAAATGCAAGGGTTCCACAGACAATTCAAGACAATTCCTGGATCTTCTATTGTGAATTTTAATACAAATAAACACATTTCCATCGTTTTCTAAGGTCTATCCGCTTGAATTCTTAAGGATATTACCTAGAATCTTTAGAAAAGCCAAGCCATTAACCGGCACTTTAAATGTAAACACTATCGTCACTATTTCACAGCTGTTTGAACGTGATTATTTAGTGTATTTAAACTCGTACTTAGTTTTTAAGGATCCATTTACATGATATTCAAGCGGTCAGTTGCTACAGATAGACAATTTCCCAGTCTGTAATTTGAATTCTAAGACAAACCCATACTGTTCTGAGCTGTATACTCTTTAATTCTTACTGTCTTTAAGTACAATCCTTTAGAAAAGCCAAGTCATCGACGGGAAATTATAAAGGTAATGAGTACTCTCATCACTTCAGATGAGCTTGAAGGATAATCCTTATTGTTTTACTACTGTCCTTCACATATTGGGGCTCTAATTACGTGAAATGCAAGTGTTCCACAGACAATTCAAGACAATTCCTGGATCTTCTATTGTGAATTCTAATTCAAATAATCGCATTTCCATGGTGTTCTAAGGTCTATAAGCTTGAATTGTGAAGGATATTACATAGGATCCTTAGAAAAGCCAAGTCCTTGAACGGGACTTTAAAGGAAAACACTATCTTCATTATTTCACACCTTTTTCAACGTGATTATTTAGTGTATTTAAACTCGTACTTAGTTTTTAAGGATCCATTTACATGATATTCAAGCGGTCTGTTGCTACAGATAGACAATTTCCCAGTCTATAATTTGAATTCTAATACATCCCCATACTGTTCTGAGCTGTATAAGCTTTAATTCTTACCGTCTTTAACTACAATCCTTTAGAAAAGCCAAATCATCGACCGTAAATTATAAAGGTAACAAGTACTCTCATCACTTCAGATGTGCTTGAAGGAAAATTCTCATTGTTTTACTACTGTCCTTCACATATTGGGGCTGTAATTACGTGAAATGCAAGTGTTCCACAGACAATTCAAGACAATTCCAGGATCTACAATTGTGAATTCTAATACAATTAAACACATTTCCATCGTGTTCTAAGGTCTATAAGCGTGAATACTTAAGGATATCACGTAGAATCCTTAGAAAAGCCAAGCCTTTTAATGGCACTTGAAAGGTAAACACTATCGTCATTATTTCACAGCCATTTGAATGTTATTATTTAGTGTATTTAAACTCGTACTTAGTTTTTAAGGATCCATTTACATGTTATTCCAGCGGTCTGTTGCTACAGATAGACAATTTCCCAGTCTGTAATTTGAATTCTATGACATCCCCATACTCTTCTGAGGTGTATAAGCTTTAATTCTTACCGTCTTTAACTACAATCCTTCAGAAAGGAAAGTCATCGACCTGAAATTATAAAGGTAACGAGTACTCCCATCACTTCAGATGTGCTTAAAGGATAAACCTTATTGTTTTACTACTGTCCTTCACATATTGGGGCTCTAATTACGTGAAATGCAAGGGTTCCACAGACAATTCAAGACAATTCCTGGATCTTCTATTGTGAATTTTAATACAAATAAACACATTTCCATCGTTTTCTAAGGTCTATCCGCTTGAATTCTTAAGGATATTACCTAGAATCTTTAGAAAAGCCAAGCCTTTGAATGGCACTTTAAAGGCAAACACTATCATCATTATTTCACAACCGTTTGAATGTGATTATTTAGTGTATTTAAACTCGTACTTAGTTTTTAAGGATCCATTTACATGTTTTTCAAGCGGTCTGTTGCTACAGATCGACAATTGCCCAGTCTGTAATTTGAATTCTAAGACATACCCACACTGTTCTGAGCTGTATAAGCTTTAATTCTTCCCGTCTTTAAGTACAATCCTTTAGAAAAGCCAAGTCATCGACCGGAAATTATAAAGACAACCAGTACTCTCATCACTTCAGATGTGCTTGAAGGAAAATTCTCATTGTTTTACTACTGTCCTTCACATATTGGGGCTCTAATTACGTGAAATGCAAGTGTTCCACAGACAATTCAAGACAATTCCACGATCTACTACTGTGAATTCTAATACAAATAAACACATTTCCATCGTGTTCTAAGGTCTATAAGCGTCAATACTTAAGGATATCACGTAGAATCCATAGAAAAGCCAAGCCTTTTAACGGCACTTACAGGTAAACACTATCGTCATTATTTCACAGCCGTTTGAATGTTATTATTTAGTGTATTTAAACTCGTACTTAGTTTTTAAGGATCCATTTACATGTTATTCCAGCGGTCTGTTGCTACAGATAGACAATTTCCCAGTCTGTAATTTGAATTCTATGACATCCCCATACTCTTCTGAGGTGTATAAGCTTTAATTCTTACCGTCTTTAACTACAATCCTTTAGAAAAGCAAAGTCATCGACCTGAAATTATAAAGGTAACCAGTACTCTCATCACTTCAGATGTGCTTGAAGGAAAATTCTCATTGTTTTACTACTGTCCTTCACATATTGGGGCTGTAATTACGTGAAATGCAAGTGTTCCACAGACAATTCAAGACAATTCCAGGATCTACAATTGTGAATTCTAATACAATTAAACACATTTCCATCGTGTTCTAAGGTCTATAAGCGTCAATACTTAAGGATATCACGTAGAATCCATAGAAAAGCCAAGCCTTTTAACGGCACTTACAGGTAAACACTATCGTCATTATTTCACAGCCGTTTGAATGTTATTATTTAGTGTATTTAAACTCGTACTTAGTTTTTAAGGATCCATTTACATGTTATTCCAGCGGTCTGTTGCTACAGATAGACAATTTCCCAGTCTGTAATTTGAATTCTATGACATCCCCATACTCTTCTGAGGTGTATAAGCTTTAATTCTTACCGTCTTTAACTACAATCCTTTAGAAAAGCAAAGTCATCGACCTGAAATTATAAAGGTAACCAGTACTCTCATCACTTCAGATGTGCTTGAAGGAAAATTCTCATTGTTTTACTACTGTCCTTCACATATTGGGGCTGTAATTACGTGAAATGCAAGTGTTCCACAGACAATTCAAGACAATTCCAGGATCTACAATTGTGAATTCTAATACAATTAAACACATTTCCATCGTGTTCTAAGGTCTATAAGCGTGAATACTTAAGGATATCACGTAGAATCCTTAGAAAAGCCAAGCCTTTTAATGGCACTTGAAAGGTAAACACTATCGTCATTATTTCACAGCCATTTGAATGTTATTATTTAGTGTATTTAAACTCGTACTTAGTTTTTAAGGATCCATTTACATGTTATTCCAGCGGTCTGTTGCTACAGATAGACAATTTCCCAGTCTGTAATTTGAATTCTATGACATCCCCATACTCTTCTGAGGTGTATAAGCTTTAATTCTTACCGTCTTTAACTACAATCCTTTAGAAAAGCAAAGTCATCGACCTGAAATTATAAAGGTAACGAGTACTCCCATCACTTCAGATGTGCTTAAAGGATAACCCTTATTGTTTTACTACTGTCCTTCACATATTGGGGCTCTAATTACGTGAAATGCAAGTGTTCCGCAGACAATTCAAGACATTTCCCGGATCTTCTATTGTGAATTCTAAAACAAATAAACACATTTCCATCGTTATCTAAGGTTTATACGCTTGACTTCTTAAGGATATTACATAGAATCTTTAGAAAAGCCAAGCCCTTAACCGGGACTTTAACTGTAAACACTATCGTCATTATTTCACAGCTGTTTGAACGTGATTATTTAGTGTATTTAAACTCGTACTTAGTTTTTAAGGATCCATTTACATGTTTTTCAAGCGGTCTGTTGCTACAGATCGACAATTTCCCAGTCTGTAATTTGAATTCTAAGACATACCCACACTGTTCTGAGCTGTATAAGCTTTAATTCTTCCCGTCTTTAAGTACAATCCTTTAGAAAAGCCAAGTCATCGACCGGAAATTATAAAGACAACCAGTACTCTCATCACTTCAGATGTGCTTGAAGGAAAATTCTCATTGTTTTACTACTGTCCTTCACATATTGGGGCTCTAATTACGTGAAATTCAAGTGTTCCACAGACAATTCAAGACAATTCCACGATCTACTACTGTGAATTCTAATACAAATAAACACATTTCCATCGTGTTCTAAGGTCTATAAGCGTCAATACTTAAGGATATCACGTAGAATCCATAGAAAAGCCAAGCCTTTTAACGGCACTTACAGGTAAACACTATCGTCATTATTTCACAGCCATTTGAATGTTATTATTTAGTGTATTTAAACTCGTACTTAGTTTTTAAGGATCCATTTACATGTTATTCCAGCGGTCTGTTGCTACAGATAGACAATTTCCCAGTCTGTAATTTGAATTCTATGACATCCCCATACTCTTCTGAGGTGTATAAGCTTTAATTCTTACCGTCTTTAACTACAATCCTTTAGAAAAGCAAAGTCATCGACCTGAAATTATAAAGGTAACCAGTACTCTCATCACTTCAGATGTGCTTGAAGGAAAATTCTCATTGTTTTACTACTGTCCTTCACATATTGGGGCTGTAATTACGTGAAATGCAAGTGTTCCACAGACAATTCAAGACAATTCCAGGATCTACAATTGTGAATTCTAATACAATTAAACACATTTCCATCGTGTTCTAAGGTCTATAAGCGTGAATACTTAAGGATATCACGTAGAATCCTTAGAAAAGCCAAGCCTTTTAATGGCACTTGAAAGGTAAACACTATCGTCATTATTTCACAGCCATTTGAATGTTATTATTTAGTGTATTTAAACTCGTACTTAGTTTTTAAGGATCCATTTACATGTTATTCCAGCGGTCTGTTGCTACAGATAGACAATTTCCCAGTCTGTAATTTGAATTCTATGACATCCCCATACTCTTCTGAGGTGTATAAGCTTTAATTCTTACCGTCTTTAACTACAATCCTTTAGAAAAGCAAAGTCATCGACCTGAAATTATAAAGGTAACGAGTACTCCCATCACTTCAGATGTGCTTAAAGGATAACCCTTATTGTTTTACTACTGTCCTTCACATATTGGGGCTCTAATTACGTGAAATGCAAGTGTTCCGCAGACAATTCAAGACATTTCCCGGATCTTCTATTGTGAATTCTAAAACAAATAAACACATTTCCATCGTTATCTAAGGTTTATCCGCTTGACTTCTTAAGGATATTACATAGAATCTTTAGAAAAGCCAAGCCATTAACCGGGACTTTAACTGTAAACACTATCGTCATTATTTCACAGCTGTTTGAACGTGATTATTTAGTGTATTTAAACTCGTACTTAGTTTTTAAGGATCCATTTACATGTTATTCAAGCGGTCTGTTGCTACAGATAGACAATTTCCCAGTCTATAATTTGAATTCTAAGACGTCCCCATACTGTTATGAGGTGTATAAGCTTTAATTCTTACCGTCTTTAACTACAATCCTTTAGAAAAGCCAAGTCATCGACGGTAAATTAAAAAGGTAACGAGTACTCTCATCACTTCAGATGTGCTTGAAGGAAAATTCTCATTGTTTTACTACTGTCCTTCACATATTGGGGCTGTAATTACGTGAAATGCCAGTGTTCCACAGACAATTCAAGACAATTCCAGGATCTACTATTGTGAATTCTAATACAATTAAACACATTTCCATCGTGTTCTAAGGTCTATAAGCGTGAATACTTAAGGATATCACGTAGAATCCTTAGAAAAGCCAAGCCTTTGAATGGCACTTTAAAGGCAAACACTATCATCATTATTTCACAACCGTTTGAATGTGATTATTTAGTGTATTTAAACTCGTACTTAGTTATTAATTATCCATTTACATGTTATTCCAGCGGTCTGTTGCTACAGATAGACAATTTCCCAGTCTGTAATTTGAATTCTATGACATCCCCATACTCTTCTGAGGTGTATAAGCTTTAATTCTTACCGTCTTTAACTACAATCCTTTAGAAAAGCCAAGTCATCGACCGGAAATTATAAACGAAACCAGTACACTAGTCACTTCAGATGTGCTTGAAGGAAAATTCTCGTTGTTTTACTACTGTCCTTCACATATTGGGGCTCTAATTACGTGAAATACAAGTGTTCCACAGATATTCAAGACATTTCCCGGATCTTCTATTGTGAATTCTAATACAAATAAACACATTTCCATCGTTTTCTAAGGTTTATCCGCTTGACTTCTTAAGGATATTACATAGAATCTTTAGAAAAGCCAAGCCATTAACCGGGACTTTAAAGGTAAACACTATCGTCATTATTTCACAGCTGTTTGAACGTGATTATTTAGTGTATTTAAACTCGTACTTAGTTTTTAAGGATCCATTTACATGATATTCAAGCGGTCAGTTGCTACAGATAGACAATTTCCCAGTCTGTAATTTGAATTCTAAGACAAACCCATACTGTTCTGAGCTGTATACTCTTTAATTCTTACCGTCTTTAACTACAATCCTTCAGAAAAGCAAAGTCATCGACCTGAAATTATAAAGGCAACGAGCACTCCCATCACTTCAGATGTGCTTAAAGGATAACCCTTATTGTTTTACTACTGTCCTTCACATATTGGGGCTCTAATTACGTGAAATGCAAGTGTTCCGCAGACAATTCAAGACATTTCCCGGATCTTCTATTGTGAATTCTAAAACAAATAAACACATTTCCATCGTTATCTAAGGTTTATCCGCTTGACTTCTTAAGGATATTACATAGCATCTTTAGAAAAGCCAAGCCATTAACCGGCACTTTAAATGTAAACACTATCGTCACTATTTCACAGCTGTTTGAACGTGATTATTTAGTGTATTTAAACTCACACTTAGTTTTTAAGGATCCATTTACATGTTATTCAAGCGGTCTGTTGCTACAGATAGACAATTTTTCAGTCTATAATTTGAATTCAAAGACATCCCCATACTGTTATGAGGTGTATAAGCTTTAATTCTTACCGTCTTTAACTACAATCCTTTAGAAAAGCCAAGTCATCGACCGGAAATTATAAAGGTAACGAGTACTCTCATCACTTCAGATGTGCTTGAAGGAAAATTCTCATTGTTTTACTACTGTCCTTCACATATTGGGGCTGTAATTACGTGAAATGCCAGTGTTCCACAGACAATTCAAGACAATTCCAGGATCTACTATTGTGAATTCTAATACAATTAAACACATTTCCATCGTGTTCTAAGGTCTATAAGCGTGAATACTTAAGGATATCACGTAGAATCCTTAGAAAAGCCAAGACTTTGAACGGCACTTTAAAGGCAAACACTATCATCATTATTTCACAACCGTTTGAATGTGATTATTTAGTGTATTTAAACTCGTACTTAGTTTTTAAGGATCCATTTACATGTTTTTCAAGCGGTCTGTTGCTACAGATCGACAATTTCCCAGTCTGTAATTTGAATTCTAAGACATACCCATACTCTTCTGAGGTGTATAAGCTTTAATTCTTACCGTCTTTAACTACAATCCTTTAGAAAAGCAAAGTCATCGACCTGAAATTATAAAGGTAACGAGTACTCCCATCACTTCGGATGTGCTTAAAGGATAATCCTTATTGTTTTACTACTGTCCTTCACATATTGGGGCTCTAATTACGTGAAATGCAAGTGTTCCAAAGACAATTCAAGACAATTCCAGGATCTACAATTGTGAATTCTAATACAATTAAACACATTTCCATCGTGTTCTAAGGTCTATAAGCGTGAATACTTAAGGATATCACGTAGAATCCTTAGAAAAGCCAAGACTTTGAACGGCACTTTAAAGGCAAACACTATCATCATTATTTCACAACCGTTTGAATGTGATTATTTAGTGTATTTAAACTCGTACTTAGTTTTTAAGGATCCATTTACATGTTATTCCAGCGGTCTGTTGCTACAGATAGACAATTTCCCAGTCTGTAATTTGAATTCTATGACATCCCCATACTCTTCTGAGGTGTATAAGCTTTAATTCTTACCGTCTTTAACTACAATCCTTTAGAAAAGCAAAGTCATCGACCTGAAATTATAAAGGTAACGAGTACTCCCATCACTTCAGATGTGCTTAAAGGATAACCCTTATTGTTTTACTACTGTCCTTCACATATTGGGGCTCTAATTACGTGAAATGCAAGTGTTCCGCAGACAATTCAAGACATTTCCCGGATCTTCTATTGTGAATTCTAAAACAAATAAACACATTTCCATCGTTATCTAAGGTTTATCCGCTTGACTTCTTAAGGATATTACATAGAATCTTTAGAAAAGCCAAGCCATTAACCGGGACTTTAACTGTAAACACTATCGTCATTATTTCACAGCTGTTTGAACGTGATTATTTAGTGTATTTAAACTCGTACTTAGTTTTTAAGGATCCATTTACATGTTATTCAAGCGGTCTGTTGCTACAGATAGACAATTTCCCAGTCTATAATTTGAATTCTAAGACGTCCCCATACTGTTATGAGGTGTATAAGCTTTAATTCTTACCGTCTTTAACTACAATCCTTTAGAAAAGCCAAGTCATCGACGGTAAATTAAAAAGGTAACGAGTACTCTCATCACTTCAGATGTGCTTGAAGGAAAATTCTCATTGTTTTACTACTGTCCTTCACATATTGGGGCTGTAATTACGTGAAATGCCAGTGTTCCACAGACAATTCAAGACAATTCCAGGATCTACTATTGTGAATTCTAATACAATTAAACACATTTCCATCGTGTTCTAAGGTCTATAAGCGTGAATACTTAAGGATATCACGTAGAATCCTTAGAAAAGCCAAGCCTTTGAATGGCACTTTAAAGGCAAACACTATCATCATTATTTCACAACCGTTTGAATGTGATTATTTAGTGTATTTAAACTCGTACTTAGTTATTAATTATCCATTTACATGTTATTCCAGCGGTCTGTTGCTACAGATAGACAATTTCCCAGTCTGTAATTTGAATTCTATGACATCCCCATACTCTTCTGAGGTGTATAAGCTTTAATTCTTACCGTCTTTAACTACAATCCTTTAGAAAAGCCAAGTCATCGACCGGAAATTATAAACGAAACCAGTACACTAGTCACTTCAGATGTGCTTGAAGGAAAATTCTCGTTGTTTTACTACTGTCCTTCACATATTGGGGCTCTAATTACGTGAAATACAAGTGTTCCACAGATATTCAAGACATTTCCCGGATCTTCTATTGTGAATTCTAATACAAATAAACACATTTCCATCGTTTTCTAAGGTTTATCCGCTTGACTTCTTAAGGATATTACATAGAATCTTTAGAAAAGCCAAGCCATTAACCGGGACTTTAAAGGTAAACACTATCGTCATTATTTCACAGCTGTTTGAACGTGATTATTTAGTGTATTTAAACTCGTACTTAGTTTTTAAGGATCCATTTACATGATATTCAAGCGGTCAGTTGCTACAGATAGACAATTTCCCAGTCTGTAATTTGAATTCTAAGACAAACCCATACTGTTCTGAGATGTATACTCTTTAATTCTTACCGTCTTTAACTACAATCCTTCAGAAAAGCAAAGTCATCGACCTGAAATTATAAAGGCAACGAGCACTCCCATCACTTCAGATGTGCTTAAAGGATAACCCTTATTGTTTTACTACTGTCCTTCACATATTGGGGCTCTAATTACGTGAAATGCAAGTGTTCCGCAGACAATTCAAGACATTTCCCGGATCTTCTATTGTGAATTCTAAAACAAATAAACACATTTCCATCGTTATCTAAGGTTTATCCGCTTGACTTCTTAAGGATATTACATAGCATCTTTAGAAAAGCCAAGCCATTAACCGGCACTTTAAATGTAAACACTATCGTCACTATTTCACAGCTGTTTGAACGTGATTATTTAGTGTATTTAAACTCACACTTAGTTTTTAAGGATCCATTTACATGTTATTCAAGCGGTCTGTTGCTACAGATAGACAATTTTTCAGTCTATAATTTGAATTCAAAGACATCCCCATACTGTTATGAGGTGTATAAGCTTTAATTCTTACCGTCTTTAACTACAATCCTTTAGAAAAGCCAAGTCATCGACCGTAAATTATAAAGGTAACGAGTACTCTCATCACTTCAGATGTGCTTGAAGGAAAATTCTCATTGTTTTACTACTGTCCTTCACATATTGGGGCTGTAATTACGTGAAATGCCAGTGTTCCACAGACAATTCAAGACAATTCCAGGATCTACTATTGTGAATTCTAATACAATTAAACACATTTCCATCGTGTTCTAAGGTCTATAAGCGTGAATACTTAAGGATATCACGTAGAATCCTTAGAAAAGCCAAGACTTTGAACGGCACTTTAAAGGCAAACACTATCATCATTATTTCACAACCGTTTGAATGTGATTATTTAGTGTATTTAAACTCGTACTTAGTTTTTAAGGATCCATTTACATGTTTTTCAAGCGGTCTGTTGCTACAGATAGACAATTTCCCAGTCTGTAATTTGAATTCTAAGACATACCCATACTCTTCTGAGGTGTATAAGCTTTAATTCTTACCGTCTTTAACTACAATCCTTTAGAAAAGCAAAGTCATCGACCTGAAATTATAAAGGTAACGAGTACTCCCATCACTTCAGATGTGCTTAAAGGATAAACCTTATTGTTTTACTACTGTCCTTCACATATTGGGGCTCTAATTACGTGAAATGCAAGTGTTCCACAGACAATTCAAGACATTTCCCGGATCTTCTATTGTGAATTCTAATACAAATAAACACATTTCCATCGTTTTCTAAGGTTTATCCGCTTGACTTCTTAAGGATATTACATAGAATCTTTAGAAAAGCCAAGCCATTAACCGGGACTTTAACTGTAAACACTATCGTCATTATTTCACAGCTGTTTGAACGTGATTATTTAGTGTATTTAAACTCATACTTAGTGTTTAAGGATCCATTTACATGTTATTCAAGCGGTCTGTTGCTACAGATAGACAATTTCCCAGTCTATAATTTGAATTCTAATACATCCCCATACTGTTCTGAGCTGTATAAGCTTTAATTCTTACCGTTTTTAACTACAATCCTTTAGAAAACCCAAGTTATCGACCGGAAATTATAAAGGTAACCAGTACTCTCGTCACTTCAGATGTGCTTGAAGGATAATGCTTATTGTTTTAATACTGTCCTTCACATATTGGAGCTCTAATTAGGTGAAATGCAAGGGTTCCACAGACAATTCAAGACAATTCCTGGATCTTCTATTGTGAATTTTAATACAAATAAACACATTTCCATCGTTTTCTAAGGTCTATCCGCTTGAATTCTTAAGGATATTACCTAGAATCTTTAGAAAAGCCAAGCCATTAACCGGCACTTTAAATGTAAACACTATCGTCACTATTTCACAGCTGTTTGAACGTGATTATTTAGTGTATTTAAACTCGTACTTAGTTTTTAAGGATCCATTTACATGATATTCAAGCGGTCAGTTGCTACAGATAGACAATTTCCCAGTCTGTAATTTGAATTCTAAGACAAACCCATACTGTTCTGAGCTGTATACTCTTTAATTCTTACTGTCTTTAAGTACAATCCTTTAGAAAAGCCAAGTCATCGACGGGAAATTATAAAGGTAATGAGTACTCTCATCACTTCAGATGAGCTTGAAGGATAATCCTTATTGTTTTACTACTGTCCTTCACATATTGGGGCTCTAATTACGTGAAATGCAAGTGTTCCACAGACAATTCAAGACAATTCCTGGATCTTCTATTGTGAATTCTAATTCAAATAATCGCATTTCCATGGTGTTCTAAGGTCTATAAGCTTGAATTGTGAAGGATATTACATAGGATCCTTAGAAAAGCCAAGTCCTTGAACGGGACTTTAAAGGAAAACACTATCTTCATTATTTCACACCTTTTTCAACGTGATTATTTAGTGTATTTAAACTCGTACTTAGTTTTTAAGGATCCATTTACATGATATTCAAGCGGTCTGTTGCTACAGATAGACAATTTCCCAGTCTATAATTTGAATTCTAATACATCCCCATACTGTTCTGAGCTGTATAAGCTTTAATTCTTACCGTCTTTAACTACAATCCTTTAGAAAAGCCAAATCATCGACCGTAAATTATAAAGGTAACAAGTACTCTCATCACTTCAGATGTGCTTGAAGGAAAATTCTCATTGTTTTACTACTGTCCTTCACATATTGGGGCTGTAATTACGTGAAATGCAAGTGTTCCACAGACAATTCAAGACAATTCCAGGATCTACAATTGTGAATTCTAATACAATTAAACACATTTCCATCGTGTTCTAAGGTCTATAAGCGTGAATACTTAAGGATATCACGTAGAATCCTTAGAAAAGCCAAGCCTTTTAATGGCACTTGAAAGGTAAACACTATCGTCATTATTTCACAGCCATTTGAATGTTATTATTTAGTGTATTTAAACTCGTACTTAGTTTTTAAGGATCCATTTACATGTTATTCCAGCGGTCTGTTGCTACAGATAGACAATTTCCCAGTCTGTAATTTGAATTCTATGACATCCCCATACTCTTCTGAGGTGTATAAGCTTTAATTCTTACCGTCTTTAACTACAATCCTTCAGAAAGGAAAGTCATCGACCTGAAATTATAAAGGTAACGAGTACTCCCATCACTTCAGATGTGCTTAAAGGATAAACCTTATTGTTTTACTACTGTCCTTCACATATTGGGGCTCTAATTACGTGAAATGCAAGTGTTCCACAGACAATTCAAGACATTTCCCGGATCTTCTATTGTGAATTCTAATACAAATAAACACATTTCCATCGTTTTCTAAGGTTTATCCGCTTGACTTCTTAAGGATATTACATAGAATCTTTAGAAAAGCCAAGCCATTAACCGGGACTTTAACTGTAAACACTATCGTCATTATTTCACAGCTGTTTGAACGTGATTATTTAGTGTATTTAAACTCATACTTAGTGTTTAAGGATCCATTTACATGTTATTCAAGCGGTCTGTTGCTACAGATAGACAATTTCCCAGTCTATAATTTGAATTCTAATACATCCCCATACTGTTCTGAGCTGTATAAGCTTTAATTCTTACCGTTTTTAACTACAATCCTTTAGAAAACCCAAGTTATCGACCGGAAATTATAAAGGTAACCAGTACTCTCGTCACTTCAGATGTGCTTGAAGGATAATTCTTATTGTTTTAATACTGTCCTTCACATATTGGAGCTCTAATTAGGTGAAATGCAAGGGTTCCACAGACAATTCAAGACAATTCCTGGATCTTCTATTGTGAATTTTAATACAAATAAACACATTTCCATCGTTTTCTAAGGTCTATCCGCTTGAATTCTTAAGGATATTACCTAGAATCTTTAGAAAAGCCAAGCCATTAACCGGCACTTTAAATGTAAACACTATCGTCACTATTTCACAGCTGTTTGAACGTGATTATTTAGTGTATTTAAACTCGTACTTAGTTTTTAAGGATCCATTTACATGATATTCAAGCGGTCAGTTGCTACAGATAGACAATTTCCCAGTCTGTAATTTGAATTCTAAGACAAACCCATACTGTTCTGAGCTGTATACTCTTTAATTCTTACTGTCTTTAAGTACAATCCTTTAGAAAAGCCAAGTCATCGACGGGAAATTATAAAGGTAATGAGTACTCTCATCACTTCAGATGAGCTTGAAGGATAATCCTTATTGTTTTACTACTGTCCTTCACATATTGGGGCTCTAATTACGTGAAATGCAAGTGTTCCACAGACAATTCAAGACAATTCCTGGATCTTCTATTGTGAATTCTAATTCAAATAATCGCATTTCCATGGTGTTCTAAGGTCTATAAGCTTGAATTGTGAAGGATATTACATAGGATCCTTAGAAAAGCCAAGTCCTTGAACGGGACTTTAAAGGAAAACACTATCTTCATTATTTCACACCTTTTTCAACGTGATTATTTAGTGTATTTAAACTCGTACTTAGTTTTTAAGGATCCATTTACATGATATTCAAGCGGTCTGTTGCTACAGATAGACAATTTCCCAGTCTATAATTTGAATTCTAATACATCCCCATACTGTTCTGAGCTGTATAAGCTTTAATTCTTACCGACTTTAACTACAATCCTTTAGAAAAGCCAAGTCATCGACCGTAAATTATAAAGGTAACAAGTACTCTCATCACTTCAGATGTGCTTGAAGGAAAATTCTCATTGTTTTACTACTGTCCTTCACATATTGGGGCTGTAATTACGTGAAATGCAAGTGTTCCACAGACAATTCAAGACAATTCCAGGATCTACAATTGTGAATTCTAATACAATTAAACACATTTCCATCGTGTTCTAAGGTCTATAAGCGTGAATACTTAAGGATATCACGTAGAATCCTTAGAAAAGCCAAGCCTTTTAATGGCACTTGAAAGGTAAACACTATCGTCATTATTTCACAGCCATTTGAATGTTATTATTTAGTGTATTTAAACTCGTACTTAGTTTTTAAGGATCCATTTACATGTTATTCCAGCGGTCTGTTGCTACAGATAGACAATTTCCCAGTCTGTAATTTGAATTCTATGACATCCCCATACTCTTCTGAGGTGTATAAGCTTTAATTCTTACCGTCTTTAACTACAATCCTTTAGAAAAGCAAAGTCATCGACCTGAAATTATAAAGGTAACGAGTACTCCCATCACTTCAGATGTGCTTAAAGGATAAACCTTATTGTTTTACTACTGTCCTTCACATATTGGGGCTCTAATTACGTGAAATGCAAGTGTTCCACAGACAATTCAAGACATTTCCCGGATCTTCTATTGTGAATTCTAATACAAATAAACACATTTCCATCGTTTTCTAAGGTTTATCTGCTTGACTTCTTAAGGATATTACATAGAATCTTTAGAAAAGCCAAGCCATTAACCGGGACTTTAACTGTAAACACTATCTTCATTATTTCACAGCTGTTTGAACGTGATTATTTAGTGTATTTAAACTCGTATTTAGTTTTTAAGGATCCATTTACATGTTATTCAAGCGGTCTGTTGCTACAGATAGACAATTTCCCAGTCTATAATTTGAATTCTAAGACGTCCCCATACTGTTATGAGGTGTATAAGCTTTAATTCTTACCGTCTTTAACTACAATCCTTTAGAAAAGCCAAGTCATCGACCGGAAATTATAAACGAAACCAGTACACTAGTCACTTCAGATGTGCTTGAAGGAAAATTCTCGTTGTTTTACTACTGTCCTTCACATATTGGGGCTCTAATTACGTGAAATGCAAGTGTTGCACAGATATTAAAGACATTTCCCGGATCTTCTATTGTGAATTCTAATACAAATAAACACATTTCCATCGTTTTCTAAGGTTTATCCGCTTGACTTCTTAAGGATATTACATAGAATCTTTAGAAAAGCCAAGCCATTAACCGGGACTTTAACTGTAAACACTATCGTCATTATTTCACAGCTGTTTGAACGTGATTATTTAGTGTATTTAAACTCATACTTAGTGTTTAAGGATCCATTTACATGTTATTCAAGCGGTCTGTTGCTACAGATAGACAATTTCCCAGTCTATAATTTGAATTCTAATACATCCCCATACTGTTCTGAGCTGTATAAGCTTTAATTCTTACCGTTTTTAACTACAATCCTTTAGAAAACCCAAGTTATCGACCGGAAATTATAAAGGTAACCAGTACTCTCGTCACTTCAGATGTGCTTGAAGGATAATTCTTATTGTTTTAATACTGTCCTTCACATATTGGAGCTCTAATTAGGTGAAATGCAAGGGTTCCACAGACAATTCAAGACAATTCCTGGATCTTCTATTGTGAATTTTAATACAAATAAACACATTTCCATCGTTTTCTAAGGTCTATCCGCTTGAATTCTTAAGGATATTACCTAGAATCTTTAGAAAAGCCAAGCCATTAACCGGCACTTTAAATGTAAACACTATCGTCACTATTTCACAGCTGTTTGAACGTGATTATTTAGTGTATTTAAACTCGTACTTAGTTTTTAAGGATCCATTTACATGATATTCAAGCGGTCAGTTGCTACAGATAGACAATTTCCCAGTCTGTAATTTGAATTCTAAGACAAACCCATACTGTTCTGAGCTGTATACTCTTTAATTCTTACTGTCTTTGAGTACAATCCTTTAGAAAAGCCAAGTCATCGACGGGAAATTATAAAGGTAATGAGTACTCTCATCACTTCAGATGAGCTTGAAGGATAATCCTTATTGTTTTACTACTGTCCTTCACATATTGGGGCTCTAATTACGTGAAATGCAAGTGTTCCACAGACAATTCAAGACAATTCCTGGATCTTCTATTGTGAATTCTAATTCAAATAATCGCATTTCCATGGTGTTCTAAGGTCTATAAGCTTGATTTGTGAAGGATATTACATAGGATCCTTAGAAAAGCCAAGTCCTTGAACGGGACTTTAAAGGAAAACACTATCTTCATTATTTCACACCTTTTTCAACGTGATTATTTAGTGTATTTAAACTCGTACTTAGTTTTTAAGGATCCATTTACATGATATTCAAGCGGTCTGTTGCTACAGATAGACAATTTCCCAGTCTATAATTTGAATTCTAATACATCCCCATACTGTTCTGAGCTGTATAAGCTTTAATTCTTACCGTCTTTAACTACAATCCTTTAGAAAAGCCAAGTCATCGGCCGTAAATTATAAAGGTAACAAGTACTCTCATCACTTCAGATGTGCTTGAAGGAAAATTCTCATTGTTTTACTACTGTCCTTCACATATTGGGGCTGTAATTACGTGAAATGCAAGTGTTCCACAGACAATTCAAGACAATTCCAGGATCTACAATTGTGAATTCTAATACAATTAAACACATTTCCATCGTGTTCTAAGGTCTATAGGCGTGAATACTTAAGGATATCACGTAGAATCCTTAGAAAAGCCAAGCCTTTTAATGGCACTTGAAAGGTAAACACTATCGTTATTATTTCACAGCCATTTGAATGTTATTATTTAGTGTATTTAAACTCGTACTTAGTTTTTAAGGATCCATTTACATGTTATTCCAGCGGTCTGTTGCTACAGATAGACAATTTCCCAGTCTGTAATTTGAATTCTATGACATCCCCATACTCTTCTGAGGTGTATAAGCTTTAATTCTTACCGTCTTTAACTACAATCCTTTAGAAAGGAAAGTCATCGACCTGAAATTATAAAGGTAACGAGTACTCCCATCACTTCAGATGTGCTTAAAGGATAAACCTTATTGTTTTACTACTGTCCTTCACATATTGGGGCTCTAATTACGTGAAATGCAAGTGTTCCACAGACAATTCAAGACATTTCCCGGATCTTCTATTGTGAATTCTAATACAAATAAACATATTTCCATCATTTTCTAAGGTTTATCCGCTTGACTTCTTAAGGATATTACATAGAATCTTTAGAAAAGCCAAGCCATTAACCGGGACTTTAAAGGTAAACACTATCGTCACTATTTCACAGCTGTTTGAACGTGATTATTTAGTGTATTGAAACTCGTACTTAGTTTTTAAGGATCCATTTACATGATATTCAAGCGGTCAGTTGCTACAGATAGACAATTTCCCAGTCTGTAATTTGAATTCTAAGACAAACCCATACTGTTCTGAGCTGTATACTCTTTAATTCTTACTGTCTTTAAGTACAATCCTTTAGAAAAGCCAAGTCATTGACGGGAAATTATAAAGGTAATGAGTACTCTCATCACTTCAGATGAGCTTGAAGGATAATCCTTATTGTTTTACTACTGTCCTTCACATATTGGGGCTCTAATTACGTGAAATGCAAGTGTTCCACAGACAATTCAAGACAATTCCTGGATCTTCTATTGTGAATTCTAATTCAAATAATCGCATTTCCATGGTGTTCTAAGGTCTATAAGCTTGAATTGTGAAGGATATTACATAGGATCCTTAGAAAAGCCAAGTCCTTGAACGGGACTTTAAAGGAAAACACTATCTTCATTATTTCACACCTTTTTCAACGTGATTATTTAGTGTATTTAAACTCGTACTTAGTTTTTAAGGATCCATTTACATGATATTCAAGCGGTCTGTTGCTACAGATAGACAATTTCCCAGTCTATAATTTGAATTCTAATACATCCCCATACTGTTCTGAGCTGTATAAGCTTTAATTCTTACCGTCTTTAACTACAATCCTTTAGAAAAGCCAAGTCATCGACCGTAAATTATAAAGGTAACAAGTACTCTCATCACTTCAGATGTGCTTGAAGGAAAATTCTCATTGTTTTACTACTGTCCTTCACATATTGGGGCTGTAATTACGTGAAATGCAAGTGTTCCACAGACAATTCAAGACAATTCCAGGATCTACAATTGTGAATTCTAATACAATTAAACACATTTCCATCGTGTTCTAAGGTCTATAAGCGTGAATACTTAAGGATATCACGTAGAATCCTTAGAAAAGCCAAGCCTTTTAATGGCACTTGAAAGGTAAACACTATCGTCATTATTTCACAGCCATTTGAATGTTATTATTTAGTGTATTTAAACTCGTACTTAGTTTTTAAGGATCCATTTACATGTTATTCCAGCGGTCTGTTGCTACAGATAGACAATTTCCCAGTCTGTAATTTGAATTCTATGACATCCCCATACTCTTCTGAGGGGTATAAGCTTTAATTCTTACCGTCTTTAACTACAATCCTTTAGAAAGGAAAGTCATCGACCTGAAATTATAAAGGTAACGAGTACTCCCATCACTTCAGATGTGCTTAAAGGATAAACCTTATTGTTTTACTACTGTCCTTCACATATTGGGGCTCTAATTACGTGAAATGCAAGTGTTCCACAGACAATTCAAGACATTTCCCGGATCTTCTATTGTGAATTCTAATACAAATAAACACATTTCCATCGTTTTCTAAGGTTTATCCGCTTGACTTCTTAAGGATATTACATAGAATCTTTAGAAAAGCCAAGCCATTAACCGGGACTTTAACTGTAAACACTATCGTCATTATTTCACAGCTCTTTGAACGTGATTATTTAGTGTATTTAAACTCATACTTAGTGTTTAAGGATCCATTTACATGTTATTCAAGCGGTCTGTTGCTACAGATAGACAATTTCCCAGTCTATAATTTGAATTCTAATACATCCCCATACTGTTCTGAGCTGTATAAGCTTTAATTCTTACCGTTTTTAACTACAATCCTTTAGAAAACCCAAGTTATCGACCGGAAATTATAAAGGTAACCAGTACTCTCGTCACTTCAGATGTGCTTGAAGGATAATTCTTATTGTTTTAATACTGTCCTTCACATATTGGAGCTCTAATTAGGTGAAATGCAAGGGTTCCACAGACAATTCAAGACAATTCCTGGATCTTCTATTGTGAATTTTAATACAAATAAACACATTTCCATCGTTTTCTAAGGTCTATCCGCTTGAATTCTTAAGGATATTACCTAGAATCTTTAGAAAAGCCAAGCCATTAACCGGCACTTTAAATGTAAACACTATCGTCACTATTTCACAGCTGTTTGAACGTGATTATTTAGTGTATTTAAACTCGTACTTAGTTTTTAAGGATCCATTTACATGATATTCAAGCGGTCAGTTGCTACAGATAGACAATTTCCCAGTCTGTAATTTGAATTCTAAGACAAACCCATACTGTTCTGAGCTGTATACTCTTTAATTCTTACTGTCTTTAAGTACAATCCTTTAGAAAAGCCAAGTCATCGACGGGAAATTATAAAGGTAATGAGTACTCTCATCACTTCAGATGAGCTTGAAGGATAATCCTTATTGTTTTACTACTGTCCTTCACATATTGGGGCTCTAATTACGTGAAATGCAAGTGTTCCACAGACAATTCAAGACAATTCCTGGATCTTCTATTGTGAATTCTAATTCAAATAATCGCATTTCCATGGTGTTCTAAGGTCTATAAGCTTGAATTGTGAAGGATATTACATAGGATCCTTAGAAAAGCCAAGTCCTTGAACGGGACTTTAAAGGAAAACACTATCTTCATTATTTCACACCTTTTTCAACGTGATTATTTAGTGTATTTAAACTCGTACTTAGTTTTTAAGGATCCATTTACATGATATTCAAGCGGTCTGTTGCTACAGATAGACAATTTCCCAGTCTATAATTTGAATTCTAATACATCCCCATACTGTTCTGAGCTGTATAAGCTTTAATTCTTACCGTCTTTAACTACAATCCTTTAGAAAAGCCAAGTCATCGGCCGTAAATTATAAAGGTAACAAGTACTCTCATCACTTCAGATGTGCTTGAAGGAAAATTCTCATTGTTTTACTACTGTCCTTCACATATTGGGGCTGTAATTACGTGAAATGCAAGTGTTCCACAGACAATTCAAGACAATTCCAGGATCTACAATTGTGAATTCTAATACAATTAAACACATTTCCATCGTGTTCTAAGGTCTATAAGCGTGAATACTTAAGGATATCACGTAGAATCCTTAGAAAAGCCAAGCCTTTTAATGGCACTTGAAAGGTAAACACTATCGTCATTATTTCACAGCCATTTGAATGTTATTATTTAGTGTATTTAAACTCGTACTTAGTTTTTAAGGATCCATTTACATGTTATTCCAGCGGTCTGTTGCTACAGATAGACAATTTCCCAGTCTGTAATTTGAATTCTATGACATCCCCATACTCTTCTGAGGTGTATAAGCTTTAATTCTTACCGTCTTTAACTACAATCCTTTAGAAAAGCAAAGTCATCGACCTGAAATTATAAAGGTAACGAGTACTCCCATCACTTCAGATGTGCTTAAAGGATAAACCTTATTGTTTTACTACTGTCCTTCACATATTGGGGCTCTAATTACGTGAAATGCAAGTGTTCCACAGACAATTCAAGACATTTCCCGGATCTTCTATTGTGAATTCTAATACAAATAAACACATTTCCATCGTTTTCTAAGGTTTATCTGCTTGACTTCTTAAGGATATTACATAGAATCTTTAGAAAAGCCAAGCCATTAACCGGGACTTTAACTGTAAACACTATCTTCATTATTTCACAGCTGTTTGAACGTGATTATTTAGTGTATTTAAACTGGTATTTAGTTTTTAAGGATCCATTTACATGTTATTCAAGCGGTCTGTTGCTACAGATAGACAATTTCCCAGTCTATAATTTGAATTCTAAGACGTCCCCATACTGTTATGAGGTGTATAAGCTTTAATTCTTACCGTCTTTAACTACAATCCTTTAGAAAAGCCAAGTCATCGACCGGAAATTATAAACGAAACCAGTACACTAGTCACTTCAGATGTGCTTGAAGGAAAATTCTCGTTGTTTTACTACTGTCCTTCACATATTGGGGCTCTAATTACGTGAAATGCAAGTGTTGCACAGATATTAAAGACATTTCCCGGATCTTCTATTGTGAATTCTAATACAAATAAACACATTTCCATCGTTTTCTAAGGTTTATCCGCTTGACTTCTTAAGGATATTACATAGAATCTTTAGAAAAGCCAAGCCATTAACCAGGACTTTAACTGTAAACACTATCGTCATTATTTCACAGCTGTTTGAACGTGATTATTTAGTGTATTTAAACTCATACTTAGTGTTTAAGGATCCATTTACATGTTATTCAAGCGGTCTGTTGCTACAGATAGACAATTTCCCAGTCTATAATTTGAATTCTAATACATCCCCATACTGTTCTGAGCTGTATAAGCTTTAATTCTTACCGTTTTTAACTACAATCCTTTAGAAAACCCAAGTTATCGACCGGAAATTATAAAGGTAACCAGTACTCTCGTCACTTCAGATGTGCTTGAAGGATAATTCTTATTGTTTTAATACTGTCCTTCACATATTGGAGCTCTAATTAGGTGAAATGCAAGGGTTCCACAGACAATTCAAGACAATTCCTGGATCTTCTATTGTGAATTTTAATACAAATAAACACATTTCCATCGTTTTCTAAGGTCTATCCGCTTGAATTCTTAAGGATATTACCTAGAATCTTTAGAAAAGCCAAGCCATTAACCGGCACTTTAAATGTAAACACTATCGTCACTATTTCACAGCTGTTTGAACGTGATTATTTAGTGTATTTAAACTCGTACTTAGTTTTTAAGGATCCATTTACATGATATTCAAGCGGTCAGTTGCTACAGATAGACAATTTCCCAGTCTGTAATTTGAATTCTAAGACAAACCCATACTGTTCTGAGCTGTATACTCTTTAATTCTTACTGTCTTTAAGTACAATCCTTTAGAAAAGCCAAGTCATCGACGGGAAATTATAAAGGTAATGAGTACTCTCATCACTTCAGATGAGCTTGAAGGATAATCCTTATTGTTTTACTACTGTCCTTCACATATTGGGGCTCTAATTACGTGAAATGCAAGTGTTCCACAGACAATTCAAGACAATTCCTGGATCTTCTATTGTGAATTCTAATTCAAATAATCGCATTTCCATGGTGTTCTAAGGTCTATAAGCTTGAATTGTGAAGGATATTACATAGGATCCTTAGAAAAGCCAAGTCCTTGAACGGGACTTTAAAGGAAAACACTATCTTCATTATTTCACACCTTTTTCAACGTGATTATTTAGTGTATTTAAACTCGTACTTAGTTTTTAAGGATCCATTTACATGATATTCAAGCGGTCTGTTGCTACAGATAGACAATTTCCCAGTCTATAATTTGAATTCTAATACATCCCCATACTGTTCTGAGCTGTATAAGCTTTAATTCTTACCGTCTTTAACTACAATCCTTTAGAAAAGCCAAGTCATCGGCCGTAAATTATAAAGGTAACAAGTACTCTCATCACTTCAGATGTGCTTGAAGGAAAATTCTCATTGTTTTACTACTGTCCTTCACATATTGGGGCTGTAATTACGTGAAATGCAAGTGTTCCACAGACAATTCAAGACAATTCCAGGATCTACAATTGTGAATTCTAATACAATTAAACACATTTCCATCGTGTTCTAAGGTCTATAGGCGTGAATACTTAAGGATATCACGTAGAATCCTTAGAAAAGCCAAGCCTTTTAATGGCACTTGAAAGGTAAACACTATCGTCATTATTTCACAGCCATTTGAATGTTATTATTTAGTGTATTTAAACTCGTACTTAGTTTTTAAGGATCCATTTACATGTTATTCCAGATGTCTGTTGCTACAGATAGACAATTTCCCAGTCTGTAATTTGAATTCTATGACATCCCCATACTCTTCTGAGGTGTATAAGCTTTAATTCTTACCGTCTTTAACTACAATCCTTTAGAAAGGAAAGTCATCGACCTGAAATTATAAAGGTAACGAGTACTCCCATCACTTCAGATGTGCTTAAAGGATAAACCTTATTGTTTTACTACTGTCCTTCACATATTGGGGCTCTAATTACGTGAAATGCAAGTGTTCCACAGACAATTCAAGACATTTCCCGGATCTTCTATTGTGAATTCTAATACAAATAAACACATTTCCATCGTTTTCTAAGGTTTATCCGCTTGACTTCTTAAGGATATTACATAGAATCTTTAGAAAAGCCAAGCCATTAACCGGGACTTTAAAGGTAAACACTATCGTCATTATTTCACAGCTGTTTGAACGTGATTATTTAGTGTATTGAAACTCGTACTTAGTTTTTAAGGATCCATTTACATGATATTCAAGCGGTCAGTTGCTACAGATAGACAATTTCCCAGTCTGTAATTTGAATTCTAAGACAAACCCATACTGTTCTGAGCTGTATACTCTTTTATTCTTACCGTCTTTAAGTACAATCCTTTAGAAAAGCCAAGTCATCGACGGGAAATTATAAAGGTAATGAGTACTCTCATCACTTCAGATGAGCTTGAAGGATAATCCTTATTGTTTTACTACTGTCCTTCACATATTGGGGCTCTAATTACGTGAAATGCAAGTGTTCCACAGACAATTCAAGACAATTCCTGGATCTTCTATTGTGAATTCTAATTCAAATAATCGCATTTCCATGGTGTTCTAAGGTCTATAAGCTTGAATTGTGAAGGATATTACATAGGATCCTTAGAAAAGCCAAGTCCTTGAACGGGACTTTAAAGGAAAACACTATCTTCATTATTTCACACCTTTTTCAACGTGATTATTTAGTGTATTTAAACTCGTACTTAGTTTTTAAGGATCCATTTACATGATATTCAAGCGGTCAGTTGCTACAGATAGACAATTTCCCAGTCTATAATTTGAATTCTAATACATCCCCATACTGTTCTGAGCTGTATAAGCTTTAATTCTTACCGTTTTTAACTACAATCCTTTAGAAAACCCCAAGTTATCGACCGGAAATTATAAAGGTAACCAGTACTCTCGTCACTTCAGATGTGCTTGAAGGATAATTCTTATTGTTTTAATACTGTCCTTCACATATTGGAGCTCTAATTAGGTGAAATGCAAGGGTTCCACAGACAATTCAAGACAATTCCTGGATCTTCTATTGTGAATTTTAATACAAATAAACACATTTCCATCGTTTTCTAAGGTCTATCCGCTTGAATTCTTAAGGATATTACCTAGAATCTTTAGAAAAGCCAAGCCATTAACCGGCACTTTAAATGTAAACACTATCGTCACTATTTCACAGCTGTTTGAACGTGATTATTTAGTGTATTTAAACTCGTACTTAGTTTTTAAGGATCCATTTACATGATATTCAAGCGGTCAGTTGCTACAGATAGACAATTTCCCAGTCTGTAATTTGAATTCTAAGACAAACCCATACTGTTCTGAGCTGTATACTCTTTAATTCTTACTGTCTTTAAGTACAATCCTTTAGAAAAGCCAAGTCATTGACGGGAAATTATAAAGGTAATGAGTACTCTCATCACTTCAGATGAGCTTGAAGGATAATCCTTATTGTTTTACTACTGTCCTTCACATATTGGGGCTCTAATTACGTGAAATGCAAGTGTTCCACAGACAATTCAAGACAATTCCTGGATCTTCTATTGTGAATTCTAATTCAAATAATCGCATTTCCATGGTGTTCTAAGGTCTATAAGCTTGAATTGTGAAGGATATTACATAGGATCCTTAGAAAAGCCAAGTCCTTGAACGGGACTTTAAAGGAAAACACTATCGTCATTATTTCAAAGCTGTTTGAACGTGATTAGTGTATTTAAACTCGTATTTAGTTTTTAAGGATCCATTTACATGTTATTCAAGCGGTCTGTTGCTACAGATAGACAATTTCCCAGTCTATAATTTGAATTCTAAGACGTCCCCATACTGTTATGAGGTGTATAAGCTTTAATTCTTACCGTCTTTAACTACAATCCTTTAGAAAAGCCAAGTCATCGACCGGAAATTATAAACGAAACCAGTACACTAGTCACTTCAGATGTGCTTGAAGGAAAATTCTCGTTGTTTTACTACTGTCCTTCACATATTGGGGCTCTAATTACGTGAAATACAAGTGTTCCACAGATATTCAAGACATTTCCCGGATCTTCTATTGTGAATTCTAATACAAATAAACACATTTCCATCGTTTTCTAAGGTTTATCCGCTTGACTTCTTAAGGATATTACATAGAATCTTTAGAAAAGCCAAGCCATTTACCGATACTTTAAAGGTAAACACTATCGTCATTATTTCACAGCTGTTTGAACGTGATTATTTAGTGTATTTAAACTCGTACTTAGTTTTTAAGGATCCATTTACATGATATTCAAGCGGTCAGTTGCTACAGATAGACAATTTCCCAGTCTGTAATTTGAATTCTAAGACAAACCCATACTGTTCTGAGCTGTATACTCTTTAATTCTTACTGTCTTTAAGTACAATCCTTTAGAAAAGCCAAGTCATTGACGGGAAATTATAAAGGTAATGAGTACTCTCATCACTTCAGATGAGCTTGAAGGATAATCCTTATTGTTTTACTACTGTCCTTCACATATTGGGGCTCTAATTACGTGAAATGCAAGTGTTCCACAGACAATTCAAGACAATTCCTGGATCTTCTATTGTGAATTCTAATTCAAATAATCGCATTTCCATGGTGTTCTAAGGTCTATAAGCTTGAATTGTGAAGGATATTACATAGGATCCTTAGAAAAGCCAAGTCCTTGAACGGGACTTTAAAGGAAAACACTATCTTCATTATTTCACACCTTTTTCAACGTGATTATTTAGTGTATTTAAACTCGTACTTAGTTTTTAAGGATCCATTTACATGATATTCAAGCGGTCTGTTGCTACAGATAGACAATTTCCCAGTCTATAATTTGAATTCTAATACATCCCCATACTGTTCTGAGCTGTATAAGCTTTAATTCTTACCGTCTTTAACTACAATCCTTTAGAAAATCCAAGTCATCGACCGTAAATTATAAAGGTAACGAGTACTCTCATCACTTCAGATGTGCTTGAAGGAAAATTCTCATTGTTTTACTACTGTCCTTCACATATTGGGGCTGTAATTACGTGAAATGCAAGTGTTCCACAGACAATTCAAGACAATTCCAGGATCTACAATTGTGAATTCTAATACAATTAAACACATTTCCATCGTGTTCTAAGGTCTATAAGCGTGAATACTTAAGGATATCACGTAGAATCCTTAGAAAAGCCAAGCCTTTTAATGGCACTTGAAAGGTAAACACTATCGTCATTATTTCACAGCCATTTGAATGTTATTATTTAGTGTATTTAAACTCGTACTTAGTTTTTAAGGATCCATTTACATGTTATTCCAGCGGTCTGTTGCTACAGATAGACAATTTCCCAGTCTGTAATTTGAATTCTAAGACAAACCCATACTGTTCTGAGCTGTATACTCTTTAATTCTTACCGTCTTTAACTACAATCCTTTAGAAAAGCAAAGTCATCGACCTGAAATTATAAAGGTAACGAGTACTCCCATCACTTCAGATGTGCTTAAAGGATAACCCTTATTGTTTTTACTACTGTCCTTCACATATTGGGGCTCTAATTACGTGAAATGCAAGTGTTCCGCAGACAATTCAAGACATTTCCCGGATCTTCTATTGTGAATTCTAAAACAAATAAACGCATTTCCATCGTTATCTAAGGTTTATCCGCTTGACTTCTTAAGGATATTATATAGAATCTTTAGAAAAGCCAAGCCATTAACCGGGACTTTAACTGTAAACACTATCGTCATTATTTCACAGCTGTTTGAACGTGATTATTTAGTGTATTTAAACTCATACTTAGTTTTTAAGGATCCATTTACATGTTATTCAAGCGGTCTGTTGCTACAGATCGACAATTTCCCAGTCTGTAATTTGAATTCTAAGACATACCCACACTGTTCTGAGCTGTATAAGCTTTAATTCTTCCCGTCTTTAAGTACAATCCTTTAGAAAATCCAAGTCATCGACCGGAAATTATAAAGACAACCAGTACTCTCATCACTTCAGATGTGCTTGAAGGAAAATTCTCATTGTTTTACTACTGTCCTTCACATATTGGGGCTCTAATTACGTGAAATGCAAGTGTTCCACAGACAATTCAAGACAATTCCACGATCTACTACTGTGAATTCTAATACAAATAAACACATTTCCATCGTGTTCTAAGGTCTATAAGCGTCAATACTTAAGGATATCACGTAGAATCCATAGAAAAGCCAAGCCTTTTAACGGCACTTACAGGTAAACACTATCGTCATTATTTCACAGCCATTTGAATGTTATTATTTAGTGTATTTAAACTCGTACTTAGTATTTAAGGATCCATTTACATGTTATTCCAGCGGTCTGTTGCTACAGATAGACAATTTCCCAGTCTGTAATTTGAATTCTATGACATCCCCATACTCTTCTGAGGTGTATAAGCTTTAATTCTTACCGTCTTTAACTACAATCCTTTAGAAAAGCAAAGTCATCGACCTGAAATTATGAAGGTAACGAGTACTCCCATCACTTCAGATGTGCTTAAAGGATAATCCTTATTGTTTTACTACTGTCCTTCACATATTGGGGCTCTAATTACGTGAAATACAAGTGTTCCACAGATATTCAAGACATTTCCCGGATCTTCTATTGTGAATTCTAATACAAATAAACACATTTCCATCGTTTTCTAAGGTTTATCCGCTTGACTTCTTAAGGATATTACATAGAATCTTTAGAAAAGCCAAGCCATTTACCGATACTTTAAAGGTAAACACTATCGTCATTATTTCACAGCTGTTTGAACGTGATTATTTAGTGTATTTAAACTCGTACTTAGTTTTTAAGGATCCATTTACATGATATTCAAGCGGTCAGTTGCTACAGATAGACAATTTCCCAGTCTGTAATTTGAATTCTAAGACAAACCCATACTGTTCTGAGCTGTATACTCTTTAATTCTTACCGTCTTTAACTACAATCCTTCAGAAAAGCAAAGTCATCGACCTGAAATTATAAAGGCAACGAGCACTCCCATCACTTCAGATGTGCTTAAAGGATAATCCTTATTGTTTTACTACTGTCCTTCACATATTGGGGCTCTAATTACGTGAAATGCAAGTGTTCCACAGACAATTCAAGACATTTCCCGGATCTTCTATTGTGAATTCTAATACAAATAAACACATTTCCATCGTTATCTAAGGTTTATCCGCTTGACTTCTTAAGGATATTACATAGCATCTTTAGAAAAGCCAAGCCATTAACCGGCACTTTAAATGTAAACACTATCGTCACTATTTCACAGCTGTTTGAACGTGATTATTTAGTGTATTTAAACTCGTACTTAGTTTTTAAGGATCCATTTACATGTTATTCAAGCGGTCTGTTGCTACAGATAGACAATTTTCCGTCTATAATTTGAATTCAAAGACATCCCCATACTGTTATGAGGTGTATAAGCTTTAATTCTTACCGTCTTTAACTACAATCCTTTAGAAAAGCCAAGTCATCGACCGGAAATTATAAAGGTAACGAGTACTCTCATCACTTCAGATGTGCTTGAAGGAAAATTCTCATTGTTTTACTACTGTCCTTCACATATTGGGGCTGTAATTACGTGAAATGCCAGTGTTCCACAGACAATTCAAGACAATTCCAGGATCTACTATTGTGAATTCTAATACAATTAAACACATTTCCATCGTGTTCTAAGGTCTATAAGCGTGAATACTTAAGGATATCACGTAGAATCCTTAGAAAAGCCAAGCCTTTGAACGGCACTTTAAAGGCAAACACTATCATCATTATTTCACAACCGTTTGAATGTGAATATTTAGTGTATTTAAACTCGTACTTAGTTTTTAAGGATCCATATACATGTTTTTCAAGCGGTCTGTTGCTACAGATCGACAATTTCCCAGTCTGTAATTTGAATTCTAAGACATACCCACACTGTTCTGAGCTGTATAAGCTTTAATTCTTCCCGTCTTTAAGTACAATCCTTTAGAAAAGCCAAGTCATCGACCGGAAATTATAAAGATAACCAGTACTCTCATCACTTCAGATGTGCTTGAAGGAAAATTCTCATTGTTTTACTACTGTCCTTCACATATTGGGGCTCTAATTACGTGAAATGCCACTGTTCCACAGACAATTCAAGACAATTCCAGGATCTACTATTGTGAATTCTAATACAAATAAACACATTTCCATCGTGTTCTAAGGTCTATAAGCGTCAATACTTAAGGATATCACGTAGAATCCATAGAAAAGCCAAGCCTTTTAACGGCACTTACAGGTAAACACTATCGTCATTATTTCACAGCCATTTGAATGTTATTATTTAGTGTATTTAAACTCGTACTTAGTTTTTAAGGATCCATTTACATGTTATTCCAGCGGTCTGTTGCTACAGATAGACAATTTCCCAGTCTGTAATTTGAATTCTATGACATCCCCATACTCTTCTGAGGTGTATAAGCTTTAATTCTTACCGTCTTTAACTACAATCCTTTAGAAAAGCAAAGTCATCGACCTGAAATTATAAAGGTAACGAGTACTCCCATCACTTCAGATGTGCTTAAAGGATAATCCTTATTGTTTTACTACTGTCCTTCACATATTGGGGCTCTAATTACGTGAAATGCAAGTGTTCCAAAGACAATTCAAGACATTTCCCGGATCTTCTATGTGAATTCTAATACAAATAAACACATTTCCATCATTTTCTAAGGTCTATCCACTTGAATTCTTAAGGATATCACGTAGAATCTTTAGAAAAGCCAAGCCATTAACCGGGACTTTAAAGGTAAACACTATCGTCATTATTTCACAGCTGTTTGAACGTGATTATTTAGTGTATTTAAACTCGTACTTAGTTTTTAAGGATCCATTTACATGATATTCAAGCGGTCTGTTGCTACAGATAGACAATTTCCCAGTCTGTAATTTGAATTCTAAGACATACCCATACTGTTCTGAGCTGTATACTCTTTAATTCTTACCGTCTTTAAGTACAATCCTTTAGAAAAGCCAAGTCATCGACGGGAAATTATAAAAGTAATGAGTACTCTCATCACTTCAGATTAGCTTGAAGGATAATCCTTATTGTTTTACTACTGTCCTTCACATATTGGGGCTCTAATTACGTGAAATGCAAGTGTTCCAAAGACAATTCAAGACATTTCCCGGATCTTCTATGTGAATTCTAATACAAATAAACACATTTCCATCGTGTTCTAAGGTCTATAAGCGTCAATACTTAAGGATATCACGTAGAATCCTTAGAAAAGCCTAGCCGTTAAAGGCACTTTAAAGGTAAACACTATCTTCATTATTTCACAGCTGTTTGAACGTGATTATTTAGTGTATTTAAACTCGTACTTAGTTTTTAAGGATCCATTTACATGTTTTTCAAGCGGTCTTTTGCTACAGATCGACAATTTCCCAGTCTGTAATTTGAATTCTAAGACATACCCATACTGTTCTGAGGTGTATAAGCTTTAATTCTTACCGTCTTTAACTACAATCCTTTAGAAAAGCAAAGTCATCGACCTGAAATTATAAAGGCAACGAGTACTCCCATCACTTCAGATGTGCTTAAAGGATAATCCTTATTCTTTTACTACTGTCCTTCACATATTGGGGCTCTAATTACGTGAAATGCAAGTGTTCCACAGACAATTCAAGACAATTCCTGGATCTAGTATTATGAATTCTAATACAAGTAAACACATTTCCATCGATTTCTAAAGTCTATCCACTTGATTTCTTAAGGATATCACGTAGAATCTTTAGAAAAGCCAAGCCATTAACCGGTACTTTAAAGGTAAACACTATCGTCATTATTTCACAGCTGTTTGAACGTGATTATTTAGTGTATTTAAACTCGTATTTAGTTTTTAAGGATCCATTTACATGTTATTCAAGCGTTCTGTTGCTACAGATAGACAATTTCCCAGTCTATAATTTGAATTCTAAGACGTACCCATACTGTTCTGAGCTGTATACTCTTTAATTCTTACTGTCTTTAAGTACAATCCTTTAGAAAAGCCAAGTCATCGACGGGAAATTATAAACGTAATGAGTACTCTCATCACTTCAGATGAGCTTGAAGGATAATACTTATTGTTTTACTACTGTCCTTCACATATTGGGGCTCTAATTACGTGAAATGCAAGTGTTCCACAGACAATTCAAGACAATTCCTGGATCTTCTATTGTGAATTCTAATTCAAATAATCGCATTTCCATGGAGTTCTAAGGTCTATAAGCTTGAATTGTGAAGGATATTACATAGGATCCTTAGAAAAGCCAAGTCCTTGAACGGGACTTTAAAGAAAAACACTATCTTCATTATTTCACACCTTTTTCAACGTGATTATTTAGTGTATTTAAACTCGTACTTAGTTTTTAAGGATCCATTTACATGATATTCAAGCGGTCTGTTGCTACAGATAGACAATTTCCCAGTCTATAATTTGAATTCTAATACATCCCCATACTGTTCTGAGCTGTATAAGCTTTAATTCTTACCGTTTTTAACTACAATCCTTTAGAAAACCCCAAGTCATCGACCGGAAATAATAAAGGTTACCAGTACTCTCATCACTTCAGATGTGCTTAAAGGATAACCCTTATTGTTTTACTACTGTCCTTCACATATTGGGGCTCTAATTACGTGAAATGCAAGTGTTCCGCAGACAATTCAAGACATTTCCCGGATCTTCTATTGTGAATTCTAAAACAAATAAACACATTTCCATCGTTATCTAAGGTTTATCCGCTTGACTTCTTAAGGATATTACATAGAATCTTTAGAAAAGCCAAGCCATTAACCGGGACTTTAACTGTAAACACTATCGTCATTATTTCACAGCTGTTTGAACGTGATTATTTAGTGTATTTAAACTCGTACTTAGTTTTTAAGGATCCATTTACATGTTATTCAAGCGGTCTGTTGCTACAGATAGACAATTTCCCAGTCTATAATTTGAATTCTAAGACGTCCCCATACTGTTATGAGGTGTATAAGCTTTAATTCTTACCGTCTTTAACTACAATCCTTTAGAAAAGCCAAGTCATCGACGGTAAATTAAAAAGGTAACGAGTACTCTCATCAGTTCAGATGTGCTTGAAGGAAAATTCTCATTGTTTTACTACTGTCCTTCACATATTGGGGCTGTAATTACGTGAAATGCCAGTGTTCCACAGACAATTCAAGACAATTCCAGGATCTACTATTGTGAATTCTAATACAATTAAACACATTTCCATCGTGTTCTAAGGTCTATAAGCGTGAATACTTAAGGATATCACGTAGAATCCTTAGAAAAGCCAAGCCTTTGAATGGCACTATAAAGGCAAACACTATCATCATTATTTCACAACCGTTTGAATGTGATTATTTAGTGTATTTAAACTCGTACTTAGTTTTTAAGGATCCATTTACATGTTTTTCAAGCGGTCTGTTGCTACAGATCGACAATTTCCCAGTCTGTAATTTGAATTCTAAGACATACCCACACTGTTCTGAGCTGTATAAGCTTTAATTCTTCCCGTCTTTAAGTACAATCCTTTAGAAAAGCCAAGTCATCGACCGGAAATTATAAAGACAACCAGTACTCTCATCACTTCAGATGTGCTTGAAGGAAAATTCTCATTGTTTTACTACTGTCCTTCACATATTGGGGCTCTAATTACGTGAAATGCAAGTGTTCCAAAGACAATTCAAGACAATTCCAGGATCTACTATTGTGAATTCTAATACAAATAAACACATTTCCATCGTGTTCTAAGGTCTATAAGCGTCAATACTTAAGGATATCACGTAGAATCCTTAGAAAAGCCAAGCCTTTTAACGGCACTTGAAAGGTAAACACTATCGTCATTATTTCACAGCCATTTGAATGTTATTATTTAGTGTATTTAAGCTCGTACTTAGTTTTTAAGGATCCATTTACATGTTATTCCAGCGGTCTGTTGCTACAGATAGACAATTTCCCAGTCTGTAATTTGAATTCTATGACATCCCCATACTCTTCTGAGGTGTATAAGCTTTAATTCTTACCGTCTTTAACTACAATCCTTTAGAAAAGCAAAGTCATCGACCTGAAATTATAAAGGTAACGAGTACTCCCATCACTTCAGATGTGCTTAAAGGATAATCCTTATTGTTTTACTACTGTCCTTCACATATTGGGGCTCTAATTACGTGAAATGCAAGTGTTCCAAAGACAATTCAAGACATTTCCCGGATCTTCTATGTGAATTCTAATACAAATAAACACATTTCCATCATTTTCTAAGGTCTATCCACTTGAATTCTTAAGGATATCACGTAGAATCTTTAGAAAAGCCAAGCCATTAACCGGGACTTTAAAGGTAAACACTATCGTCATTATTTCACAGCTGTTTGAACGTGATTATTTAGTGTATTTAAACTCGTACTTAGTTTTTAAGGATCCATTTACATGATATTCAAGCGGTCTGTTGCTACAGATAGACAATTTCCCAGTCTGTAATTTGAATTCTAAGACATACCCATACTGTTCTGAGCTGTATACTCTTTAATTCTTACCGTCTTTAAGTACAATCCTTTAGAAAATCCAAGTCATCGACAGGAAATTATAAAAGTAATGAGTACTCTCATCACTTCAGATTAGCTTGAAGGATAATCCTTATTGTTTTACTACTGTCCTTCACATATTGGGGCTCTAATTACGTGAAATGCAAGTGTTCCAAAGACAATTCAAGACATTTCCCGGATCTTCTATGTGAATTCTAATACAAATAAACACATTTCCATCGTGTTCTAAGGTCTATAAGCGTCAATACTTAAGGATATCACGTAGAATCCTTAGAAAAGCCTAGCCGTTAAAGGCACTTTAAAGGTAAACACTATCTTCATTATTTCACAGCTGTTTGAACGTGATTATTTAGTGTATTTAAACTCGTACTTAGTTTTTAAGGATCCATTTACATGTTTTTCAAGCGGTCTTTTGCTACAGATCGACAATTTCCCAGTCTGTAATTTGAATTCTAAGACATACCCATACTGTTCTGAGGTGTATAAGCTTTAATTCTTACCGTCTTTAACTACAATCCTTTAGAAAAGCCAAGTCATCGACCGTAAATTATAAAGGTAACGAGCACTCTCATCACTTCATATGTGCTTGAAGGAAAATTCTCATTGTTTTACTACTGTCCTTCACATATTGGGGTCTAATTACGTGAAATGCAAGTGTTCCACAGACAATTCAAGACAATTCCAGGATCTACTATTGTGAATTCTAATACAATTAAACACATTTCCATCGTGTTCTAAGGTCTATAAGCGTGAATACTTAAGGATATCAAGTAGAATCCTTAGAAAAGCCAAGCCTTTTAACGGCACTTGAAAGGTAAACACTATCGTCATTATTTCACAGCCATTTGAATGTTATTATTTAGTGTATTTAAGCTCGTACTTAGTTTTTAAGGATCCATTTACATGTTATTCCAGCGGTCTGTTGCTACAGATAGACAATTTCCCAGTCTGTAATTTGAATTCTATGACATCCCCATACTCTTCTGAGGTGTATAAGCTTTAATTCTTACCGTCTTTAACTACAATCCTTTAGAAAAGCAAAGTCATCGACCTGAAATTATAAAGGTAACGAGTACTCCCATCACTTCAGATGTGCTTAAAGGATAATCCTTATTGTTTTACTACTGTCCTTCACATATTGGGGCTCTAATTACGTGAAATGCAAGTGTTCCACAGACAATTCAAGACATTTCCCGTATCTTCTATTGTGAATTCTAATACAAATAAACACATTTCCATCGTTTTCTAAGGTTTATCTGCTTGACTTCTTAAGGATATTACATAGAATCTTTAGAAAAGCCAAGCCATTAACCGGGACTTTAACTGTAAACACTATCGTCATTATTTCACAGCTGTTTGAACGTGATTATTTAGTGTATTTAAACTCGTACTTAGTTTTTAAGGATCCATTTACATGTTATTCAAGCGGTCTGTTGCTACAGATACACAATTTCCCAGTCTATAATTTGAATTCTAAGACGTCCCCATACTGTTATGAGGTGTATAAGCTTTAATTCTTACCGACTTTAACTACAATCCTTTAGAAAAGCCAAGTCATCGACCATAAATTATAAAGGTAACGAGTACTCTCATCACTTCAGATGTGCTTGAAGGAAAATTCTCATTGTTTTACTACTGTCCTTCACATATTGGGGCTCTAATTACGTGAAAAGCAAGTGTTCCACAGACAATTCAAGACAATTCCAGGATCTACTATTGTGAATTCTAATACAATTAAACACATTTCCATCGTGTTTTAAGGTCTATAAGCGTGAATACTTAAGGATATCACGTAGAATCCTTAGAAAAGCCAAGCCTTTTAACGGCACTTGAAAGGTAAACACTATCGTCATTATTTCACAGCCATTTGAATGTTATTATTTAGTGTATTTAAGCTCGTACTTAGTTTTTAAGGATCCATTTACATGTTATTCCAGCGGTCTGTTGCTACAGATAGACAATTTCCCAGTCTGTAATTTGAATTCTATGACATCCCCATACTCTTCTGAGGTGTATAAGCTTTAATTCTTACCGTCTTTAACTACAATCCTTTAGAAAATCCAAGTCATCGACAGGAAATTATAAAAGTAATGAGTACTCTCATCACTTCAGATTAGCTTGAAGGATAATCCTTATTGTTTTACTACTGTCCTTCACATATTGGGGCTCTAATTACGTGAAATGCAAGTGTTCCAAAGACAATTCAAGACATTTCCCGGATCTTCTATGTGAATTCTAATACAAATAAACACATTTCCATCGTGTTCTAAGGTCTATAAGCGTCAATACTTAAGGATATCACGTAGAATCCTTAGAAAAGCCTAGCCGTTAAAGGCACTTTAAAGGTAAACACTATCTTCATTATTTCACAGCTGTTTGAACGTGATTATTTAGTGTATTTAAACTCGTACTTAGTTTTTAAGGATCCATTTACATGTTTTTCAAGCGGTCTTTTGCTACAGATCGACAATTTCCCAGTCTGTAATTTGAATTCTAAGACATACCCATACTGTTCTGAGGTGTATAAGCTTTAATTCTTACCGTCTTTAACTACAATCCTTTAGAAAAGCCAAGTCATCGACCGTAAATTATAAAGGTAACGAGCACTCTCATCACTTCATATGTGCTTGAAGGAAAATTCTCATTGTTTTACTACTGTCCTTCACATATTGGGGTCTAATTACGTGAAATGCAAGTGTTCCACAGACAATTCAAGACAATTCCAGGATCTACTATTGTGAATTCTAATACAATTAAACACATTTCCATCGTGTTCTAAGGTCTATAAGCGTGAATACTTAAGGATATCAAGTAGAATCCTTAGAAAAGCCAAGCCTTTTAACGGCACTTGAAAGGTAAACACTATCGTCATTATTTCACAGCCATTTGAATGTTATTATTTAGTGTATTTAAGCTCGTACTTAGTTTTTAAGGATCCATTTACATGTTATTCCAGCGGTCTGTTGCTACAGATAGACAATTTCCCAGTCTGTAATTTGAATTCTATGACATCCCCATACTCTTCTGAGGTGTATAAGCTTTAATTCTTACCGTCTTTAACTACAATCCTTTAGAAAAGCAAAGTCATCGACCTGAAATTATAAAGGTAACGAGTACTCCCATCACTTCGGATGTGCTTAAAGGATAATCCTTATTGTTTTACTACTGTCCTTCACATATTGGGGCTCTAATTACGTGAAATGCAAGTGTTCCAAAGACAATTCAAGACATTTCCCGGATCTTCTATGTGAATTCTAATACAAATAAACACATTTCCATCATTTTCTAAGGTCTATCCACTTGAATTCTTAAGGATATCACGTAGAATCTTTAGAAAAGCCAAGCCATTAACCGGGACTTTAAAGGTAAACACTATCGTCATTATTTCACAGCTGTTTGAACGTGATTATTTAGTGTATTTAAACTCGTACTTAGTTTTTAAGGATCCATTTACATGATATTCAAGCGGTCTGTTGCTACAGATAGACAATTTCCCAGTCTGTAATTTGAATTCTAAGACATACCCATACTGTTCTGAGCTGTATACTCTTTAATTCTTACCGTCTTTAAGTACAATCCTTTAGAAAAGCCAAGTCATCGACGGGAAATTATAAAAGTAATGAGTACTCTCATCACTTCAGATTAGCTTGAAGGATAATCCTTATTGTTTTACTACTGTCCTTCACATATTGGGGCTCTAATTACGTGAAATGCAAGTGTTCCAAAGACAATTCAAGACATTTCCCGGATCTTCTATGTGAATTCTAATACAAATAAACACATTTCCATCGTGTTCTAAGGTCTATAAGCGTCAATACTTAAGGATATCACGTAGAATCCTTAGAAAAGCCTAGCCGTTAAAGGCACTTTAAAGGTAAACACTATCTTCATTATTTCACAGCTGTTTGAACGTGATTATTTAGTGTATTTAAACTCGTACTTAGTTTTTAAGGATCCATTTACATGTTTTTCAAGCGGTCTTTTGCTACAGATCGACAATTTCCCAGTCTGTAATTTGAATTCTAAGACATACCCATACTGTTCTGAGGTGTATAAGCTTTAATTCTTACCGTCTTTAACTACAATCCTTTAGAAAAGCAAAGTCATCGACCTGAAATTATAAAGGCAACGAGTACTCCCATCACTTCAGATGTGCTTAAAGGATAATCCTTATTCTTTTACTACTGTCCTTCACATATTGGGGCTCTAATTACGTGAAATGTAAGTGTTCCACAGACAATTCAAGACAATTCCTGGATCTAGTATTATGAATTCTAATACAAGTAAACACATTTCCATCGATTTCTAAAGTCTATCCACTTGATTTCTTAAGGATATCACGTAGAATCTTTAGAAAAGCCAAGCCATTAACCGGTACTTTAAAGGTAAACACTATCGTCATTATTTCACAGCTGTTTGAACGTGATTATTTAGTGTATTTAAACTCGTATTTAGTTTTTAAGGATCCATTTACATGTTATTCAAGCGTTCTGTTGCTACAGATAGACAATTTCCCAGTCTATAATTTGAATTCTAAGACGTACCCATACTGTTCTGAGCTGTATACTCTTTAATTCTTACTGTCTTTAAGTACAATCCTTTAGAAAAGCCAAGTCATCGACGGGAAATTATAAACGTAATGAGTACTCTCATCACTTCAGATGAGCTTGAAGGATAATACTTATTGTTTTACTACTGTCCTTCACATATTGGGGCTCTAATTACGTGAAATGCAAGTGTTCCACAGACAATTCAAGACAATTCCTGGATCTTCTATTGTGAATTCTAATTCAAATAATCGCATTTCCATGGAGTTCTAAGGTCTATAAGCTTGAATTGTGAAGGATACTACATAGGATCCTTAGAAAAGCCAAGTCCTTGAACGGGACTTTAAAGGAAAACACTATCTTCATTATTTCACACCTTTTTCAACGTGATTATTTAGTGTATTTAAAATCGTACTTAGTTTTTAAGGATCCATTTACATGATATTCAAGCGGTCTGTTGCTACAGATAGACAATTTCCCAGTCTATAATTTGAATTCTAATACATCCCCATACTGTTCTGAGCTGTATAAGCTTTAATTCTTACCGTTTTTAACTACAATCCTTTAGAAAACCCCAAGTCATCGACCGGAAATAATAAAGGTTACCAGTACTCTCATCACTTCAGATGTGCTTAAAGGATAACCCTTATTGTTTTACTACTGTCCTTCACATATTGGGGCTCTAATTACGTGAAATGCAAGTGTTCCGCAGACAATTCAAGACATTTCCCGGATCTTCTATTGTGAATTCTAAAACAAATAAACACATTTCCATCGTTATCTAAGGTTTATCCGCTTGACTTCTTAAGGATATTACATAGAATCTTTAGAAAAGCCAAGCCATTAACCGGGACTTTAACTGTAAACACTATCGTCATTATTTCACAGCTGTTTGAACGTGATTATTTAGTGTATTTAAACTCGTACTTAGTTTTTAAGGATCCATTTACATGTTATTCAAGCGGTCTGTTGCTACAGATAGACAATTTCCCAGTCTATAATTTGAATTCTAAGACAAACCCATACTGTTATGAGGTGTATAAGCTTTAATTCTTACCGTCTTTAACTACAATCCTTTAGAAAAGCCAAGTCATCGACGGTAAATTAAAAAGGTAACGAGCACTCCCATCACTTCAGATGTGCTTAAAGGATAATCCTTATTGTTTTACTACTGTCCTTCACATATTGGGGCTCTAATTACGTGAAATGCAAGTGTTCCACAGACAATTGAAGACATTTCCCGGATCTTCTATTGTGAATTCTAATACAAATAAACACATTTCCATCGTTATCTAAGGTTTATCCGCTTGACTTCTTAAGGATATTACATAGCATCTTTAGAAAAGCCAAGCCATTAACCGGCACTTTAAATGTAAACACTATCGTCACTATTTCACAGCTGTTTGAACGTGATTATTTAGTGTATTTAAACTCATACTTAGTTTTTAAGGATCCATTTACATGTTATTCAAGCGGTCTGTTGCTACAGATAGACAATTTTGCGTCTATAATTTGAATTCAAAGACATCCCCATACTGTTATGAGGTGTATAAGCTTTAATTCTTACCGTCTTTAACTACAATCCTTTAGAAAAGCCAAGTCATCGACCGGAAATTATAAAGGTAACGAGTACTCTCATCACTTCAGATGTGCTTGAAGGAAAATTCTCATTGTTTTACTACTGTCCTTCACATATTGGAGCTGTAATTACGTGAAATGCCAGTGTTCCACAGACAATTCAAGACAATTCCAGGATCTACTATTGTGAATTCTAATACAATTAAACACATTTCCATCGTGTTCTAAGGTCTATAAGCGTGAATACTTAAGGATATCACGTAGAATCCTTAGAAAAGCCAAGCCTTTGAACGGCACTTTAAAGGCAAACACTATCATCATTATTTCACAACCGTTTGAATGTGAATATTTAGTGTATTTAAACTCGTACTTAGTTTTTAAGGATCCATTTACATGTTTTTCAAGCGGTCTGTTGCTACAGATCGACAATTTCCCAGTCTGTAATTTGAATTCTAAGACATACCCACACTGTTCTGAGCTGTATAAGCTTTAATTCTTCCCGTCTTTAAGTACAATCCTTTAGAAAAGCCAAGTCATCGACCGGAAATTATAAAGATAACCAGTACTCTCATCACTTCAGATGTGCTTGAAGGAAAATTCTCATTGTTTTACTACTGCCCTTCACATATTGGGGCTCTAATTACGTGAAATGCCACTGTTCCACAGACAATTCAAGACAATTCCAGGATCTACTGTTGTGAATTCTAATACAAATAAACACATTTCCATCGTGTTCTAAGGTCTATAAGCGTCAATACTTAAGGATATCACGTAGAATCCATAGAAAAGCCAAGCCTTTTAACGGCACTTACAGGTAAACACTATCGTCATTATTTCACAGCCATTTGAATGTTATTATTTTAGTGTATTTAAACTCGTACTTAGTTTTTAAGGATCCATTTACATGTTATTCCAGCGGTCTGTTGCTACAGATAGACAATTTCCCAGTCTGTAATTTGAATTCTATGACATCCCCATACTCTTCTGAGGTGTATAAGCTTTAATTCTTACCGTCTTTAACTACAATCCTTTAGAAAAGCAAAGTCATCGACCTGAAATTATAAAGGTAACGAGTACTCCCATCACTTCGGATGTGCTTAAAGGATAATCCTTATTGTTTTACTACTGTCCTTCACATATTGGGGCTCTAATTACGTGAAATGCAAGTGTTCCAAAGACAATTCAAGACATTTCCCGGATCTTCTATGTGAATTCTAATACAAATAAACACATTTCCATCATTTTCTAAGGTCTATCCACTTGAATTCTTAAGGATATCACGTAGAATCTTTAGAAAAGCCAAGCCATTAACCGGGACTTTAAAGGTAAACACTATCGTCATTATTTCACAGCTGTTTGAACGTGATTATTTAGTGTATTTAAACTCGTACTTAGTTTTTAAGGATCCATTTACATGATATTCAAGCGGTCTGTTGCTACAGATAGACAATTTCCCAGTCTGTAATTTGAATTCTAAGACATACCCATACTGTTCTGAGCTGTATACTCTTTAATTCTTACCGTCTTTAAGTACAATCCTTTAGAAAAGCCAAGTCATCGACGGGAAATTATAAAAGTAATGAGTACTCTCATCACTTCAGATTAGCTTGAAGGATAATCCTTATTGTTTTACTACTGTCCTTCACATATTGGGGCTCTAATTACGTGAAATGCAAGTGTTCCAAAGACAATTCAAGACATTTCCCGGATCTTCTATGTGAATTCTAATACAAATAAACACATTTCCATCGTGTTCTAAGGTCTATAAGCGTCAATACTTAAGGATATCACGTAGAATCCTTAGAAAAGCCTAGCCGTTAAAGGCACTTTAAAGGTAAACACTATCTTCATTATTTCACAGCTGTTTGAACGTGATTATTTAGTGTATTTAAACTCGTACTTAGTTTTTAAGGATCCATTTACATGTTTTTCAAGCGGTCTTTTGCTACAGATCGACAATTTCCCAGTCTGTAATTTGAATTCTAAGACATACCCATACTGTTCTGAGGTGTATAAGCTTTAATTCTTACCGTCTTTAACTACAATCCTTTAGAAAAGCAAAGTCATCGACCTGAAATTATAAAGGCAACGAGTACTCCCATCACTTCAGATGTGCTTAAAGGATAATCCTTATTCTTTTACTACTGTCCTTCACATATTGGGGCTCTAATTACGTGAAATGCAAGTGTTCCACAGACAATTCAAGACAATTCCTGGATCTAGTATTATGAATTCTAATACAAGTAAACACATTTCCATCGATTTCTAAAGTCTATCCACTTGATTTCTTAAGGATATCACGTAGAATCTTTAGAAAAGCCAAGCCATTAACCGGTACTTTAAAGGTAAACACTATCGTCATTATTTCACAGCTGTTTGAACGTGATTATTTAGTGTATTTAAACTCGTATTTAGTTTTTAAGGATCCATTTACATGTTATTCAAGCGTTCTGTTGCTACAGATAGACAATTTCCCAGTCTGTAATTTGAATTCTAAGACGTACCCATACTGTTCTGAGCTGTATACTCTTTAATTCTTACTGTCTTTAAGTACAATCCTTTAGAAAAGCCAAGTCATCGACGGGAAATTATAAACGTAATGAGTACTCTCATCACTTCAGATGAGCTTGAAGGATAATACTTATTGTTTTACTACTGTCCTTCACATATTGGGGCTCTAATTACGTGAAATGCAAGTGTTCCACAGACAATTCAAGACAATTCCTGGATCTTCTATTGTGAATTCTAATTCAAATAATCGCATTTCCATGGAGTTCTAAGGTCTATAAGCTTGAATTGTGAAGGATACTACATAGGATCCTTAGAAAAGCCAAGTCCTTGAACGGGACTTTAAAGGAAAACACTATCTTCATTATTTCACACCTTTTTCAACGTGATTATTTAGTGTATTTAAAATCGTACTTAGTTTTTAAGGATCCATTTACATGATATTCAAGCGGTCTGTTGCTACAGATAGACAATTTCCCAGTCTATAATTTGAATTCTAATACATCCCCATACTGTTCTGAGCTGTATAAGCTTTAATTCTTACCGTTTTTAACTACAATCCTTTAGAAAACCCCAAGTCATCGACCGGAAATAATAAAGGTTACCAGTACTCTCATCACTTCAGATGTGCTTAAAGGATAACCCTTATTGTTTTACTACTGTCCTTCACATATTGGGGCTCTAATTACGTGAAATGCAAGTGTTCCGCAGACAATTCAAGACATTTCCCGGATCTTCTATTGTGAATTCTAAAACAAATAAACACATTTCCATCGTTATCTAAGGTTTATCCGCTTGACTTCTTAAGGATATTACATAGAATCTTTAGAAAAGCCAAGCCATTAACCGGGACTTTAACTGTAAACACTATCGTCATTATTTCACAGCTGTTTGAACGTGATTATTTAGTGTATTTAAACTCGTACTTAGTTTTTAAGGATCCATTTACATGTTATTCAAGCGGTCTGTTGCTACAGATAGACAATTTCCCAGTCTATAATTTGAATTCTAAGACGTCCCCATACTGTTATGAGGTGTATAAGCTTTAATTCTTACCGTCTTTAACTACAATCCTTTAGAAAAGCCAAGTCATCGACGGTAAATTAAAAAGGTAACGAGTACTCTCATCACTTCAGATGTGCTTGAAGGAAAATTCTCATTGTTTTACTACTGTCCTTCACATATTGGGGCTGTAATTACGTGAAATGCCAGTGTTCCACAGACAATTCAAGACAATTCCAGGATCTACTATTGTGAATTCTAATACAATTAAACACATTTCCATCGTGTTATAAGGTCTATAAGCGTGAATACTTAAGGATATCACGTAGAATCCTTAGAAAAGCCAAGCCTTTGAATGGCACTATAAAGGCAAACACTATCATCATTATTTCACAACCGTTTGAATGTGATTATTTAGTGTATTTAAACTCGTACTTAGTTTTTAAGGATCCATTTACATGTTTTTCAAGCGGTCTGTTGCTACAGATCGACAATTTCCCAGTCTGTAATTTGAATTCTAAGACATACCCACACTGTTCTGAGCTGTATAAGCTTTAATTCTTCCCGTCTTTAAGTACAATCCTTTAGAAAAGCCAAGTCATCGACCGGAAATTATAAAGACAACCAGTACTCTCATCACTTCAGATGTGCTTGAAGGAAAATTCTCATTGTTTTACTACTGTCCTTCACATATTGGGGCTCTAATTACGTGAAATGCAAGTGTTCCACAGACAATTCAAGACAATTCCAGGATCTACTATTGTGAATTCTAATACAAATAAACACATTTCCATCGTGTTCTAAGGTCTATAAGCGTCAATACTTAAGGATATCACGTAGAATCCATAGAAAAGCCAAGCCTTTTAACGGCACTTACAGGTAAACACTATCGTCATTATTTCACAGCCATTTGAATGTTATTATTTAGTGTATTTAAACTCGTACTTAGTTTTTAAGGATCCATTTACATGTTATTCCAGCGGTCTGTTGCTACAGAGAGACAATTTCCCAGTCTGTAATTTGAATTCTATGACATCCCCATACTCTTCTGAGGTGTATAAGCTTTAATTCTTACAGTCTTTAACTACAATCCTTTAGAAAAGCAAAGTCATCGACCTGAAATTATAAAGGTAACGAGTACTCCCATCACTTCAGATGTGCTTAAAGGATAATCCTTATTGTTTTACTACTGTCCTTCACATATTGGGGCTCTAATTACGTGAAATGCAAGTGTTCCACAGACAATTCAAGACATTTCCCGGATCTTCTATTGTGAACTCTAATACAAATAAACACATTTCCATCGTTTTCTAAGGTTTATCTGCTTGACTTCTTAAGGATATTACATAGAATCTTTAGAAAAGCCAAGCCATTAACCGGGACTTTAACTGTAAACACTATCGTCATTATTTCACAGCTGTTTGAACGTGATTATTTAGTGTATTTAAACTCGTATTTAGTTTTTAAGGATCCATTTACATGTTATTCAAGCGGTCTGTTGCTACAGATACACAATTTCCCAGTCTATAATTTGAATTCTAAGACGTCCCCATACTGTTATGAGGTGTATAAGCTTTAATTCTTACCGACTTTAACTACAATCCTTTAGAAAAGCCAAGTCATCGACCGTAAATTATAAAGGTAACGAGTACTCTCATCACTTCAGATGTGCTTGAAGGAAAATTCTCATTGTTTTACTACTGTCCTTCACATATTGGGGCTCTAATTACGTGAAAAGCAAGTGTTCCACAGACAATTCAAGACAATTCCAGGATCTACTATTGTGAATTCTAATACAATTAAACACATTTCCATCGTGTTCTAAGGTCTATAAGCGTGAATACTTAAGGATATCACGTAGAATCCTTAGAAAAGCCAAGCCTTTGAATGGCACTATAAAGGCAAACACTATCATCATTATTTCACAACCGTTTGAATGTGATTATTTAGTGTATTTAAACTCGTACTTAGTTTTTAAGGATCCATTTACATGTTTTTCAAGCGGTCTGTTGCTACAGATCGACAATTTCCCAGTCTGTAATTTGAATTCTAAGACATACCCACACTGTTCTGAGCTGTATAAGCTTTAATTCTTCCCGTCTTTAAGTACAATCCTTTAGAAAAGCCAAGTCATCGACCGGAAATTATAAAGACAACCAGTACTCTCATCACTTCAGATGTGCTTGAAGGAAAATTCTCATTGTTTTACTACTGTCCTTCACATATTGGGGCTCTAATTACGTGAAATGCAAGTGTTCCACAGACAATTCAAGACAATTCCAGGATCTACTATTGTGAATTCTAATACAAATAAACACATTTCCATCGTGTTCTAAGGTCTATAAGCGTCAATACTTAAGGATATCACGTAGAATCCATAGAAAAGCCAAGCCTTTTAACGGCACTTACAGGTAAACACTATCGTCATTATTTCACAGCCATTTGAATGTTATTATTTAGTGTATTTAAACTCGTACTTAGTTTTTAAGGATCCATTTACATGTTATTCCAGCGGTCTGTTGCTACAGAGAGACAATTTCCCAGTCTGTAATTTGAATTCTATGACATCCCCATACTCTTCTGAGGTGTATAAGCTTTAATTCTTACAGTCTTTAACTACAATCCTTTAGAAAAGCAAAGTCATCGACCTGAAATTATAAAGGTAACGAGTACTCCCATCACTTCAGATGTGCTTAAAGGATAATCCTTATTGTTTTACTACTGTCCTTCACATATTGGGGCTCTAATTACGTGAAATGCAAGTGTTCCACAGACAATTCAAGACATTTCCCGGATCTTCTATTGTGAATTCTAATACAAATAAACACATTTCCATCGTTTTCTAAGGTTTATCTGCTTGACTTCTTAAGGATATTACATAGAATCTTTAGAAAAGCCAAGCCATTAACCGGGACTTTAACTGTAAACACTATCGTCATTATTTCACAGCTGTTTGAACGTGATTATTTAGTGTATTTAAACTCGTATTTAGTTTTTAAGGATCCATTTACATGTTATTCAAGCGGTCTGTTGCTACAGATACACAATTTCCCAGTCTATAATTTGAATTCTAAGACGTCCCCATACTGTTATGAGGTGTATAAGCTTTAATTCTTACCGACTTTAACTACAATCCTTTAGAAAAGCCAAGTCATCGACCGTAAATTATAAAGGTAACGAGTACTCTCATCACTTCAGATGTGCTTGAAGGAAAATTCTCATTGTTTTACTACTGTCCTTCACATATTGGGGCTCTAATTACGTGAAAAGCAAGTGTTCCACAGACAATTCAAGACAATTCCAGGATCTACTATTGTGAATTCTAATACAATTAAACACATTTCCATCGTGTTTTAAGGTCTATAAGCGTGAATACTTAAGGATATCACGTAGAATCCTTAGAAAAGCCAAGCCTTTTAACGGCACTTGAAAGGTAAACACTATCGTCATTATTTCACAACCATTTGAATGTTATTATTTAGTGTATTTAATCTCGTACTTAGTTTTTAAGGATCCATTTACATGTTATTCCAGCGGTCTGTTGCTACAGATAGACAATTTCCCAGTCTGTAATTTGAATTCTATGACATCCCCATACTGTTCTGAGGTGTATAAGCTTTAATTTTTACCGTCTTTAACTACAATCCTTTAGAAAAGCAAAGTCATCGACCTGAAATTATAAAGGTAAGGAGTACTCCCATCACTTCAGATGTGCTTAAAGGATAATCCTTATTGTTTTACTACTGTCCTTCACATATTGGGGCTCTACTTACGTGAAATGCAAGTGTTCCACAGACAATTCAAGGCAATTCCAGGATCTTCTATTGTGAATTCTAATACAAATAAACACATTTCCATCATTTTCTAAGGTCTATCCACTTGAATTCTTAAGGATATCACGTAGAATCTTTAGAAAAGCCAAGCCATTAACCGGCACTTTAAATGTAAACACTATCGTCACTATTTCACAGCTGTTTGAACGTGATTATTTAGTGTATTTAAACTCATACTTAGTTTTTAAGGATCCATTTACATGATATTCAGGCCGTCTGTTGCTACAGATAGACAATTTCCCGGTCTATAATTTGAATTCAAAGACATCCCCATACTGTTATGAGGTGTATAAGCTTTAATTCTTACCGTCTTTAACTACAATCCTTTAGAAAAGCCAAGTCATCGACCGTAAATTATAAAGGTAACGAGCACTCTCATCACTTCATATGTGCTTGAAGGAAAATTCTCATTGTTTTACTACTGTCCTTCACATATTGGGGTCTAATTACGTGAAATGCAAGTGTTCCACAGACAATTCAAGACAATTCCAGGATCTACTATTGTGAATTCTAATACAATTAAACACATTTCCATCGTGTTCTAAGGTCTATAAGCGTGAATACTTAAGGATATCAAGTAGAATCCTTAGAAAAGCCAAGCCTTTTAACGGCACTTGAAAGGTAAACACTATCGTCATTATTTCACAGCCATTTGAATGTTATTATTTAGTGTATTTAAGCTCGTACTTAGTTTTTAAGGATCCATTTACATGTTATTCCAGCGGTCTGTTGCTACAGAGAGACAATTTCCCAGTCTGTAATTTGAATTCTATGACATCCCCATACTCTTCTGAGGTGTATAAGCTTTAATTCTTACAGTCTTTAACTACAATCCTTTAGAAAAGCAAAGTCATCGACCTGAAATTATAAAGGTAACGAGTACTCCCATCACTTCAGATGTGCTTAAAGGATAATCCTTATTGTTTTACTACTGTCCTTCACATATTGGGGCTCTAATTACGTGAAATGCAAGTGTTCCACAGACAATTCAAGACATTTCCCGGATCTTCTATTGTGAACTCTAATACAAATAAACACATTTCCATCGTGTTCTAAGGTCTATAAGCGTCAATACTTAAGGATATCACGTAGAATCCTTAGAAAAGCCTAGCCGTTAAAGGCACTTTAAAGGTAAACACTATCTTCATTATTTCACAGCTGTTTGAACGTGATTATTTAGTGTATTTAAACTCGTACTTAGTTTTTAAGGATCCATTTACATGTTTTTCAAGCGGTCTTTTGCTACAGATCGACAATTTCCCAGTCTGTAATTTGAATTCTAAGACATACCCATACTGTTCTGAGGTGTATAAGCTTTAATTCTTACCGTCTTTAACTACAATCCTTTAGAAAAGCAAAGTCATCGACCTGAAATTATAAAGGCAACGAGTACTCCCATCACTTCAGATGTGCTTAAAGGATAATCCTTATTCTTTTACTACTGTCCTTCACATATTGGGGCTCTAATTACGTGAAATGCAAGTGTTCCACAGACAATTCAAGACAATTCCTGGATCTAGTATTATGAATTCTAATACAAGTAAACACATTTCCATCGATTTCTAAAGTCTATCCACTTGATTTCTTAAGGATATCACGTAGAATCTTTAGAAAAGCCAAGCCATTAACCGGTACTTTAAAGGTAAACACTATCGTCATTATTTCACAGCTGTTTGAACGTGATTATTTAGTGTATTTAAACTCGTATTTAGTTTTTAAGGATCCATTTACATGTTATTCAAGCGTTCTGTTGCTACAGATAGACAATTTCCCAGTCTATAATTTGAATTCTAAGACGTACCCATACTGTTCTGAGCTGTATACTCTTTAATTCTTACTGTCTTTAAGTACAATCCTTTAGAAAAGCCAAGTCATCGACGGGAAATTATAAACGTAATGAGTACTCTCATCACTTCAGATGAGCTTGAAGGATAATACTTATTGTTTTACTACTGTCCTTCACATATTGGGGCTCTAATTACGTGAAATGCAAGTGTTCCACAGACAATTCAAGACAATTCCTGGATCTTCTATTGTGAATTCTAATTCAAATAATCGCATTTCCATGGAGTTCTAAGGTCTATAAGCTTGAATTGTGAAGGATACTACATAGGATCCTTAGAATAGCCAAGTCCTTGAACGGGACTTTAAAGGAAAACACTATCTTCATTATTTCACACCTTTTTCAACGTGATTATTTAGTGTATTTAAAATCGTACTTAGTTTTTAAGGATCCATTTACATGATATTCAAGCGGTCTGTTGCTACAGATAGACAATTTCCCAGTCTATAATTTGAATTCTAATACATCCCCATACTGTTCTGAGCTGTATAAGCTTTAATTCTTACCGTTTTTAACTACAATCCTTTAGAAAACCCCAAGTCATCGACCGGAAATAATAAAGGTTACCAGTACTCTCATCACTTCAGATGTGCTTAAAGGATAACCCTTATTGTTTTACTACTGTCCTTCACATATTGGGGCTCTAATTACGTGAAATGCAAGTGTTCCGCAGACAATTCAAGACATTTCCCGGATCTTCTATTGTGAATTCTAAAACAAATAAACACATTTCCATCGTTATCTAAGGTTTATCCGCTTGACTTCTTAAGGATATTACATAGAATCTTTAGAAAAGCCAAGCCATTAACCGGGACTTTAACTGTAAACACTATCGTCATTATTTCACAGCTGTTTGAACGTGATTATTTAGTGTATTTAAACTCGTACTTAGTTTTTAAGGATCCATTTACATGTTATTCAAGCGGTCTGTTGCTACAGATAGACAATTTCCCAGTCTATAATTTGAATTCTAAGACGTCCCCATACTGTTATGAGGTGTATAAGCTTTAATTCTTACCGTCTTTAACTACAATCCTATAGAAAAGCCAAGTCATCGACGGTAAATTAAAAAGGTAACGAGTACTCTCATCACTTCAGATGTGCTTGAAGGAAAATTCTCATTGTTTTACTACTGTCCTTCACATATTGGGGCTGTAATTACGTGAAATGCCAGTGTTCCACAGACAATTCAAGACAATTCCAGGATCTACTATTGTGAATTCTAATACAATTAAACACATTTCCATCGTGTTATAAGGTCTATAAGCGTGAATACTTAAGGATATCACGTAGAATCCTTAGAAAAGCCAAGCCTTTGAATGGCACTATAAAGGCAAACACTATCATCATTATTTCACAACCGTTTGAATGTGATTATTTAGTGTATTTAAACTCGTACTTAGTTTTTAAGGATCCATTTACATGTTTTTCAAGCGGTCTGTTGCTACAGATCGACAATTTCCCAGTCTGTAATTTGAATTCTAAGACATACCCACACTGTTCTGAGCTGTATAAGCTTTAATTCTTCCCGTCTTTAAGTACAATCCTTTAGAAAAGCCAAGTCATCGACCGGAAATTATAAAGACAACCAGTACTCTCATCACTTCAGATGTGCTTGAAGGAAAATTCTCATTGTTTTACTACTGTCCTTCACATATTGGGGCTCTAATTACGTGAAATGCAAGTGTTCCACAGACAATTCAAGACAATTCCAGGATCTACTATTGTGAATTCTAATACAAATAAACACATTTCCATCGTGTTCTAAGGTCTATAAGCGTCAATACTTAAGGATATCACGTAGAATCCATAGAAAAGCCAAGCCTTTTAACGGCACTTACAGGTAAACACTATCGTCATTATTTCACAGCCATTTGAATGTTATTATTTAGTGTATTTAAACTCGTACTTAGTTTTTAAGGATCCATTTACATGTTATTCCAGCGGTCTGTTGCTACAGAGAGACAATTTCCCAGTCTGTAATTTGAATTCTATGACATCCCCATACTCTTCTGAGGTGTATAAGCTTTAATTCTTACAGTCTTTAACTACAATCCTTTAGAAAAGCAAAGTCATCGACCTGAAATTATAAAGGTAACGAGTACTCCCATCACTTCAGATGTGCTTAAAGGATAATCCTTATTGTTTTACTACTGTCCTTCACATATTGGGGCTCTAATTACGTGAAATGCAAGTGTTCCACAGACAATTCAAGACATTTCCCAGATCTTCTATTGTGAATTCTAATACAAATAAACACATTTCCATCGTTTTCTAAGGTTTATCTGCTTGACTTCTTAAGGATATTACATAGAATCTTTAGAAAAGCCAAGCCATTAACCGGGACTTTAACTGTAAACACTATCGTCATTATTTCACAGCTGTTTGAACGTGATTATTTAGTGTATTTAAACTCGTATTTAGTTTTTAAGGATCCATTTACATGTTATTCAAGCGGTCTGTTGCTACAGATACACAATTTCCCAGTCTATAATTTGAATTCTAAGACGTCCCCATACTGTTATGAGGTGTATAAGCTTTAATTCTTACCGACTTTAACTACAATCCTTTAGAAAAGCCAAGTCATCGACCGTAAATTATAAAGGTAACGAGTACTCTCATCACTTCAGATGTGCTTGAAGGAAAATTCTCATTGTTTTACTACTGTCCTTCACATATTGGGGCTCTAATTACGTGAAAAGCAAGTGTTCCACAGACAATTCAAGACAATTCCAGGATCTACTATTGTGAATTCTAATACAATTAAACACATTTCCATCGTGTTTTAAGGTCTATAAGCGTGAATACTTAAGGATATCACGTAGAATCCTTAGAAAAGCCAAGCCTTTTAACGGCACTTGAAAGGTAAACACTATCGTCATTATTTCACAACCATTTGAATGTTATTATTTAGTGTATTTAATCTCGTACTTAGTTTTTAAGGATCCATTTACATGTTATTCCAGCGGTCTGTTGCTACAGATAGACAATTTCCCAGTCTGTAATTTGAATTCTATGACATCCCCATACTGTTCTGAGGTGTATAAGCTTTAATTTTTACCGTCTTTAACTACAATCCTTTAGAAAAGCAAAGTCATCGACCTGAAATTATAAAGGTAAGGAGTACTCCCATCACTTCAGATGTGCTTAAAGGATAATCCTTATTGTTTTACTACTGTCCTTCACATATTGGGGCTCTACTTACGTGAAATGCAAGTGTTCCACAGACAATTCAAGGCAATTCCAGGATCTTCTATTGTGAATTCTAATACAAATAAACACATTTCCATCATTTTCTAAGGTCTATCCACTTGAATTCTTAAGGATATCACGTAGAATCTTTAGAAAAGCCAAGCCATTAACCGGCACTTTAAATGTAAACACTATCGTCACTATTTCACAGCTGTTTGAACGTGATTATTTAGTGTATTTAAACTCATACTTAGTTTTTAAGGATCCATTTACATGATATTCAGGCCGTCTGTTGCTACAGATAGACAATTTCCCGGTCTATAATTTGAATTCAAAGACATCCCCATACTGTTATGAGGTGTATAAGCTTTAATTCTTACCGTCTTTAACTACAATCCTTTAGAAAAGCCAAGTCATCGACCGTAAATTATAAAGGTAACGAGCACTCTCATCACTTCATATGTGCTTGAAGGAAAATTCTCATTGTTTTACTACTGTCCTTCACATATTGGGGTCTAATTACGTGAAATGCAAGTGTTCCACAGACAATTCAAGACAATTCCAGGATCTACTATTGTGAATTCTAATACAATTAAACACATTTCCATCGTGTTCTAAGGTCTATAAGCGTGAATACTTAAGGATATCAAGTAGAATCCTTAGAAAAGCCAAGCCTTTTAACGGCACTTGAAAGGTAAACACTATCGTCATTATTTCACAGCCATTTGAATGTTATTATTTAGTGTATTTAAGCTCGTACTTAGTTTTTAAGGATCCATTTACATGTTATTCCAGCGGTCTGTTGCTACAGAGAGACAATTTCCCAGTCTGTAATTTGAATTCTATGACATCCCCATACTCTTCTGAGGTGTATAAGCTTTAATTCTTACAGTCTTTAACTACAATCCTTTAGAAAAGCAAAGTCATCGACCTGAAATTATAAAGGTAACGAGTACTCCCATCACTTCAGATGTGCTTAAAGGATAATCCTTATTGTTTTACTACTGTCCTTCACATATTGGGGCTCTAATTACGTGAAATGCAAGTGTTCCACAGACAATTCAAGACATTTCCCGGATCTTCTATTGTGAACTCTAATACAAATAAACACATTTCCATCGTTTTCTAAGGTTTATCTGCTTGACTTCTTAAGGATATTACATAGAATCTTTAGAAAAGCCAAGCCATTAACCGGGACTTTAACTGTAAACACTATCGTCATTATTTCACAGCTGTTTGAACGTGATTATTTAGTGTATTTAAACTCGTATTTAGTTTTTAAGGATCCATTTACATGTTATTCAAGCGGTCTGTTGCTACAGATACACAATTTCCCAGTCTATAATTTGAATTCTAAGACGTCCCCATACTGTTATGAGGTGTATAAGCTTTAATTCTTACCGACTTTAACTACAATCCTTTAGAAAAGCCAAGTCATCGACCGTAAATTATAAAGGTAACGAGTACTCTCATCACTTCAGATGTGCTTGAAGGAAAATTCTCATTGTTTTACTACTGTCCTTCACATATTGGGGCTCTAATTACGTGAAAAGCAAGTGTTCCACAGACAATTCAAGACAATTCCAGGATCTACTATTGTGAATTCTAATACAATTAAACACATTTCCATCGTGTTTTAAGGTCTATAAGCGTGAATACTTAAGGATATCACATAGAATCCTTAGAAAAGCCAAGCCTTTTAACGGCACTTGAAAGGTAAACACTATCGTCATTATTTCACAACCATTTGAATGTTATTATTTAGTGTATTTAATCTCGTACTTAGTTTTTAAGGATCCATTTACATGTTATTCCAGCGGTCTGTTGCTACAGATAGACAATTTCCCAGTCTGTAATTTGAATTCTATGACATCCCCATACTGTTCTGAGGTGTATAAGCTTTAATTTTTACCGTCTTTAACTACAATCCTTTAGAAAAGCAAAGTCATCGACCTGAAATTATAAAGGTAAGGAGTACTCCCATCACTTCAGATGTGCTTAAAGGATAATCCTTATTGTTTTACTACTGTCCTTCACATATTGGGGCTCTACTTACGTGAAATGCAAGTGTTCCACAGACAATTCAAGGCAATTCCAGGATCTTCTATTGTGAATTCTAATACAAATAAACACATTTCCATCATTTTCTAAGGTCTATCCACTTGAATTCTTAAGGATATCACGTAGAATCTTTAGAAAAGCCAAGCCATTAACCGGCACTTTAAATGTAAACACTATCGTCACTATTTCACAGCTGTTTGAACGTGATTATTTAGTGTATTTAAACTCATACTTAGTTTTTAAGGATCCATTTACATGATATTCAGGCCGTCTGTTGCTACAGATAGACAATTTCCCGGTCTATAATTTGAATTCAAAGACATCCCCATACTGTTATGAGGTGTATAAGCTTTAATTCTTACCGTCTTTAACTACAATCCTTTAGAAAAGCCAAGTCATCGACCGTAAATTATAAAGGTAACGAGCACTCTCATCACTTCATATGTGCTTGAAGGAAAATTCTCATTGTTTTACTACTGTCCTTCACATATTGGGGTCTAATTACGTGAAATGCAAGTGTTCCACAGACAATTCAAGACAATTCCAGGATCTACTATTGTGAATTCTAATACAATTAAACACATTTCCATCGTGTTCTAAGGTCTATAAGCGTGAATACTTAAGGATATCAAGTAGAATCCTTAGAAAAGCCAAGCCTTTTAACGGCACTTGAAAGGTAAACACTATCGTCATTATTTCACAGCCATTTGAATGTTATTATTTAGTGTATTTAAGCTCGTACTTAGTTTTTAAGGATCCATTTACATGTTATTCCAGCGGTCTGTTGCTACAGATAGACAATTTCCCAGTCTGTAATTTGAATTCTATGACATCCCCATACTCTTCTGAGGTGTATAAGCTTTAATTCTTACCGTCTTTAACTACAATCCTTTAGAAAAGCAAAGTCATCGACCTGAAATTATAAAGGTAACGAGTACTCCCATCACTTCAGATGTGCTTAAAGGATAATCCTTATTGTTTTACTACTGTCCTTCACATATTGGGGCTCTAATTACGTGAAATGCAAGTGTTCCAAAGACAATTCAAGACATTTCCCGGATCTTCTATGTGAATTCTAATACAAATAAACACATTTCCATCATTTTCTAAGGTCTATCCACTTGAATTCTTAAGGATAGCACGTAGAATCTTTAGAAAAGCCAAGCCATTAACCGGGACTTTAAAGGTAAACACTATCGTCATTATTTCACAGCTGTTTGAACATGATTATTTAGTGTATTTAAACTCGTACTTAGTTTTTAAGGATCCATTTACATGATATTCAAGCGGTCTGTTGCTACAGATAGACAATTTCCCAGTCTGTAATTTGAATTCTAAGACATACCCATACTGTTCTGAGCTGTATACTCTTTAATTCTTACCGTCTTTAAGTACAATCCTTTAGAAAAGCCAAGTCATCGACGGGAAATTATAAAAGTAATGAGTACTCTCATCACTTCAGATTAGCTTGAAGGATAATCCTTATTGTTTTACTACTGTCCTTCACATATTGGGGCTCTAATTACGTGAAATGCAAGTGTTCCAAAGACAATTCAAGACATTTCCCGGATCTTCTATGTGAATTCTAATACAAATAAACACATTTCCATCGTGTTCTAAGGTCTATAAGCGTCAATACTTAAGGATATCACGTAGAATCCTTAGAAAAGCCTAGCCGTTAAAGGCACTTTAAAGGTAAACACTATCTTCATTATTTCACAGCTGTTTGAACGTGATTATTTAGTGTATTTAAACTCGTACTTAGTTTTTAAGGATCCATTTACATGTTATTCAAGCGGTCTGTTGCTACAGATACACAATTTCCCAGTCTATAATTTGAATTCTAAGACGTCCCCATACTGTTATGAGGTGTATAAGCTTTAATTCTTACCGACTTTAACTACAATCCTTTAGAAAAGCCAAGTCATCGACCGTAAATTATAAAGGTAACGAGTACTCTCATCACTTCAGATGTGCTTGAAGGAAAATTCTCATTGTTTTACTACTGTCCTTCACATATTGGGGCTCTAATTACGTGAAAAGCAAGTGTTCCACAGACAATTCAAGACAATTCCAGGATCTACTATTGTGAATTCTAATACAATTAAACACATTTCCATCGTGTTTTAAGGTCTATAAGCGTGAATACTTAAGGATATCACGTAGAATCCTTAGAAAAGCCAAGCCTTTTAACGGCACTTGAAAGGTAAACACTATCGTCATTATTTCACAACCATTTGAATGTTATTATTTAGTGTATTTAATCTCGTACTTAGTTTTTAAGGATCCATTTACATGTTATTCCAGCGGTCTGTTGCTACAGATAGACAATTTCCCAGTCTGTAATTTGAATTCTATGACATCCCCATACTGTTCTGAGGTGTATAAGCTTTAATTTTTACCGTCTTTAACTACAATCCTTTAGAAAAGCAAAGTCATCGACCTGAAATTATAAAGGTAAGGAGTACTCCCATCACTTCAGATGTGCTTAAAGGATAATCCTTATTGTTTTACTACTGTCCTTCACATATTGGGGCTCTACTTACGTGAAATGCAAGTGTTCCACAGACAATTCAAGGCAATTCCAGGATCTTCTATTGTGAATTCTAATACAAATAAACACATTTCCATCATTTTCTAAGGTCTATCCACTTGAATTCTTAAGGATATCACGTAGAATCTTTAGAAAAGCCAAGCCATTAACCGGCACTTTAAATGTAAACACTATCGTCACTATTTCACAGCTGTTTGAACGTGATTATTTAGTGTATTTAAACTCATACTTAGTTTTTAAGGATCCATTTACATGATATTCAGGCCGTCTGTTGCTACAGATAGACAATTTCCCGGTCTATAATTTGAATTCAAAGACATCCCCATACTGTTATGAGGTGTATAAGCTTTAATTCTTCCCGTCTTTAAGTACAATCCTTTAGAAAAGCCAAGTCATCGACCGGAAATTATAAAGACAACCAGTACTCTCATCACTTCAGATGTGCTTGAAGGAAAATTCTCATTGTTTTACTACTGTCCTTCACATATTGGGGCTGTAATTACGTGAAATGCCAGTGTTCCACAGACAATTCAAGACAATTCCAGGATCTACTATTGTGAATTCTAATACAATTAAACACATTTCCATCGTGTTCTAAGGTCTATAAGCGTGAATACTTAAGGATATCACGTAGAATCCTTAGAAAAGCCAAGCCTTTGAATGGCACTATAAAGGCAAACACTATCATCATTATTTCACAACCGTTTGAATGTGATTATTTAGTGTATTTAAACTCGTACTTAGTTTTTAAGGATCCATTTACATGTTTTTCAAGCGGTCTGTTGCTACAGATCGACAATTTCCCAGTCTGTAATTTGAATTCTAAGACATACCCACACTGTTCTGAGCTGTATAAGCTTTAATTCTTCCCGTCTTTAAGTACAATCCTTTAGAAAAGCCAAGTCATCGACCGGAAATTATAAAGACAACCAGTACTCTCATCACTTCAGATGTGCTTGAAGGAAAATTCTCATTGTTTTACTACTGTCCTTCACATATTGGGGCTCTAATTACGTGAAATGCAAGTGTTCCACAGACAATTCAAGACAATTCCAGGATCTACTATTGTGAATTCTAATACAAATAAACACATTTCCATCGTGTTCTAAGGTCTATAAGCGTCAATACTTAAGGATATCACGTAGAATCCATAGAAAAGCCAAGCCTTTTAACGGCACTTACAGGTAAACACTATCGTCATTATTTCACAGCCATTTGAATGTTATTATTTAGTGTATTTAAACTCGTACTTAGTTTTTAAGGATCCATTTACATGTTATTCCAGCGGTCTGTTGCTACAGAGAGACAATTTCCCAGTCTGTAATTTGAATTCTATGACATCCCCATACTCTTCTGAGGTGTATAAGCTTTAATTCTTACAGTCTTTAACTACAATCCTTTAGAAAAGCAAAGTCATCGACCTGAAATTATAAAGGTAACGAGTACTCCCATCACTTCAGATGTGCTTAAAGGATAATCCTTATTGTTTTACTACTGTCCTTCACATATTGGGGCTCTAATTACGTGAAATGCAAGTGTTCCACAGACAATTCAAGACATTTCCCAGATCTTCTATTGTGAATTCTAATACAAATAAACACATTTCCATCGTTTTCTAAGGTTTATCTGCTTGACTTCTTAAGGATATTACATAGAATCTTTAGAAAAGCCAAGCCATTAACCGGGACTTTAACTGTAAACACTATCGTCATTATTTCACAGCTGTTTGAACGTGATTATTTAGTGTATTTAAACTCGTATTTAGTTTTTAAGGATCCATTTACATGTTATTCAAGCGGTCTGTTGCTACAGATACACAATTTCCCAGTCTATAATTTGAATTCTAAGACGTCCCCATACTGTTATGAGGTGTATAAGCTTTAATTCTTACCGACTTTAACTACAATCCTTTAGAAAAGCCAAGTCATCGACCGTAAATTATAAAGGTAACGAGTACTCTCATCACTTCAGATGTGCTTGAAGGAAAATTCTCATTGTTTTACTACTGTCCTTCACATATTGGGGCTCTAATTACGTGAAAAGCAAGTGTTCCACAGACAATTCAAGACAATTCCAGGATCTACTATTGTGAATTCTAATACAATTAAACACATTTCCATCGTGTTTTAAGGTCTATAAGCGTGAATACTTAAGGATATCACGTAGAATCCTTAGAAAAGCCAAGCCTTTTAACGGCACTTGAAAGGTAAACACTATCGTCATTATTTCACAACCATTTGAATGTTATTATTTAGTGTATTTAATCTCGTACTTAGTTTTTAAGGATCCATTTACATGTTATTCCAGCGGTCTGTTGCTACAGATAGACAATTTCCCAGTCTGTAATTTGAATTCTATGACATCCCCATACTGTTCTGAGGTGTATAAGCTTTAATTTTTACCGTCTTTAACTACAATCCTTTAGAAAAGCAAAGTCATCGACCTGAAATTATAAAGGTAAGGAGTACTCCCATCACTTCAGATGTGCTTAAAGGATAATCCTTATTGTTTTACTACTGTCCTTCACATATTGGGGCTCTACTTACGTGAAATGCAAGTGTTCCACAGACAATTCAAGGCAATTCCAGGATCTTCTATTGTGAATTCTAATACAAATAAACACATTTCCATCATTTTCTAAGGTCTATCCACTTGAATTCTTAAGGATATCACGTAGAATCTTTAGAAAAGCCAAGCCATTAACCGGCACTTTAAATGTAAACACTATCGTCACTATTTCACAGCTGTTTGAACGTGATTATTTAGTGTATTTAAACTCATACTTAGTTTTTAAGGATCCATTTACATGATATTCAGGCCGTCTGTTGCTACAGATAGACAATTTCCCGGTCTATAATTTGAATTCAAAGACATCCCCATACTGTTATGAGGTGTATAAGCTTTAATTCTTACCGTCTTTAACTACAATCCTTTAGAAAAGCCAAGTCATCGACCGTAAATTATAAAGGTAACGAGCACTCTCATCACTTCATATGTGCTTGAAGGAAAATTCTCATTGTTTTACTACTGTCCTTCACATATTGGGGTCTAATTACGTGAAATGCAAGTGTTCCACAGACAATTCAAGACAATTCCAGGATCTACTATTGTGAATTCTAATACAATTAAACACATTTCCATCGTGTTCTAAGGTCTATAAGCGTGAATACTTAAGGATATCAAGTAGAATCCTTAGAAAAGCCAAGCCTTTTAACGGCACTTGAAAGGTAAACACTATCGTCATTATTTCACAGCCATTTGAATGTTATTATTTAGTGTATTTAAGCTCGTACTTAGTTTTTAAGGATCCATTTACATGTTATTCCAGCGGTCTGTTGCTACAGAGAGACAATTTCCCAGTCTGTAATTTGAATTCTATGACATCCCCATACTCTTCTGAGGTGTATAAGCTTTAATTCTTACAGTCTTTAACTACAATCCTTTAGAAAAGCAAAGTCATCGACCTGAAATTATAAAGGTAACGAGTACTCCCATCACTTCAGATGTGCTTAAAGGATAATCCTTATTGTTTTACTACTGTCCTTCACATATTGGGGCTCTAATTACGTGAAATGCAAGTGTTCCACAGACAATTCAAGACATTTCCCGGATCTTCTATTGTGAACTCTAATACAAATAAACACATTTCCATCGTTTTCTAAGGTTTATCTGCTTGACTTCTTAAGGATATTACATAGAATCTTTAGAAAAGCCAAGCCATTAACCGGGACTTTAACTGTAAACACTATCGTCATTATTTCACAGCTGTTTGAACGTGATTATTTAGTGTATTTAAACTCGTATTTAGTTTTTAAGGATCCATTTACATGTTATTCAAGCGGTCTGTTGCTACAGATACACAATTTCCCAGTCTATAATTTGAATTCTAAGACGTCCCCATACTGTTATGAGGTGTATAAGCTTTAATTCTTACCGACTTTAACTACAATCCTTTAGAAAAGCCAAGTCATCGACCGGAAATTATAAAGGTAACGAGTACTCTCATCACTTCAGATGTGCTTGAAGGAAAATTCTCATTGTTTTACTACTGTCCTTCACATATTGGGGCTCTAATTACGTGAAAAGCAAGTGTTCCACAGACAATTCAAGACAATTCCAGGATCTACTATTGTGAATTCTAATACAATTAAACACATTTCCATCGTGTTTTAAGGTCTATAAGCGTGAATACTTAAGGATATCACGTAGAATCCTTAGAAAAGCCAAGCCTTTTAACGGCACTTGAAAGGTAAACACTATCGTCATTATTTCACAACCATTTGAATGTTATTATTTAGTGTATTTAATCTCGTACTTAGTTTTTAAGGATCCATTTACATGTTATTCCAGCGGTCTGTTGCTACAGATAGACAATTTCCCAGTCTGTAATTTGAATTCTATGACATCCCCATACTGTTCTGAGGTGTATAAGCTTTAATTTTTACCGTCTTTAACTACAATCCTTTAGAAAAGCAAAGTCATCGACCTGAAATTATAAAGGTAAGGAGTACTCCCATCACTTCAGATGTGCTTAAAGGATAATCCTTATTGTTTTACTACTGTCCTTCACATATTGGGGCTCTACTTACGTGAAATGCAAGTGTTCCACAGACAATTCAAGGCAATTCCAGGATCTTCTATTGTGAATTCTAATACAAATAAACACATTTCCATCATTTTCTAAGGTCTATCCACTTGAATTCTTAAGGATATCACGTAGAATCTTTAGAAAAGCCAAGCCATTAACCGGCACTTTAAATGTAAACACTATCGTCACTATTTCACAGCTGTTTGAACGTGATTATTTAGTGTATTTAAACTCATACTTAGTTTTTAAGGATCCATTTACATGATATTCAGGCCGTCTGTTGCTACAGATAGACAATTTCCCGGTCTATAATTTGAATTCAAAGACATCCCCATACTGTTATGAGGTGTATAAGCTTTAATTCTTACCGTCTTTAACTACAATCCTTTAGAAAAGCCAAGTCATCGACCGTAAATTATAAAGGTAACGAGCACTCTCATCACTTCATATGTGCTTGAAGGAAAATTCTCATTGTTTTACTACTGTCCTTCACATATTGGGGTCTAATTACGTGAAATGCAAGTGTTCCACAGACAATTCAAGACAATTCCAGGATCTACTATTGTGAATTCTAATACAATTAAACACATTTCCATCGTGTTCTAAGGTCTATAAGCGTGAATACTTAAGGATATCAAGTAGAATCCTTAGAAAAGCCAAGCCTTTTAACGGCACTTGAAAGGTAAACACTATCGTCATTATTTCACAGCCATTTGAATGTTATTATTTAGTGTATTTAAGCTCGTACTTAGTTTTTAAGGATCCATTTACATGTTATTCCAGCGGTCTGTTGCTACAGATAGACAATTTCCCAGTCTGTAATTTGAATTCTATGACATCCCCATACTCTTCTGAGGTGTATAAGCTTTAATTCTTACCGTCTTTAACTACAATCCTTTAGAAAAGCAAAGTCATCGACCTGAAATTATAAAGGTAACGAGTACTCCCATCACTTCAGATGTGCTTAAAGGATAATCCTTATTGTTTTACTACTGTCCTTCACATATTGGGGCTCTAATTACGTGAAATGCAAGTGTTCCAAAGACAATTCAAGACATTTCCCGGATCTTCTATGTGAATTCTAATACAAATAAACACATTTCCATCATTTTCTAAGGTCTATCCACTTGAATTCTTAAGGATAGCACGTAGAATCTTTAGAAAAGCCAAGCCATTAACCGGGACTTTAAAGGTAAACACTATCGTCATTATTTCACAGCTGTTTGAACATGATTATTTAGTGTATTTAAACTCGTACTTAGTTTTTAAGGATCCATTTACATGATATTCAAGCGGTCTGTTGCTACAGATAGACAATTTCCCAGTCTGTAATTTGAATTCTAAGACATACCCATACTGTTCTGAGCTGTATACTCTTTAATTCTTACCGTCTTTAAGTACAATCCTTTAGAAAAGCCAAGTCATCGACGGGAAATTATAAAAGTAATGAGTACTCTCATCACTTCAGATTAGCTTGAAGGATAATCCTTATTGTTTTACTACTGTCCTTCACATATTGGGGCTCTAATTACGTGAAATGCAAGTGTTCCAAAGACAATTCAAGACATTTCCCGGATCTTCTATGTGAATTCTAATACAAATAAACACATTTCCATCGTGTTCTAAGGTCTATAAGCGTCAATACTTAAGGATATCACGTAGAATCCTTAGAAAAGCCTAGCCGTTAAAGGCACTTTAAAGGTAAACACTATCTTCATTATTTCACAGCTGTTTGAACGTGATTATTTAGTGTATTTAAACTCGTACTTAGTTTTTAAGGATCCATTTACATGTTATTCAAGCGGTCTGTTGCTACAGATACACAATTTCCCAGTCTATAATTTGAATTCTAAGACGTCCCCATACTGTTATGAGGTGTATAAGCTTTAATTCTTACCGACTTTAACTACAATCCTTTAGAAAAGCCAAGTCATCGACCGTAAATTATAAAGGTAACGAGTACTCTCATCACTTCAGATGTGCTTGAAGGAAAATTCTCATTGTTTTACTACTGTCCTTCACATATTGGGGCTCTAATTACGTGAAAAGCAAGTGTTCCACAGACAATTCAAGACAATTCCAGGATCTACTATTGTGAATTCTAATACAAGTAAACACATTTCCATCGATTTCTAAAGTCTATCCACTTGATTTCTTAAGGATATCACGTAGAATCTTTAGAAAAGCCAAGCCATTAACCGGTACTTTAAAGGTAAACACTATCGTCATTATTTCACAGCTGTTTGAACGTGATTATTTAGTGTATTTAAACTCGTATTTAGTTTTTAAGGATCCATTTACATGTTATTCAAGCGTTCTGTTGCTACAGATAGACAATTTCCCAGTCTATAATTTGAATTCTAAGACGTACCCATACTGTTCTGAGCTGTATACTCTTTAATTCTTACTGTCTTTAAGTACAATCCTTTAGAAAAGCCAAGTCATCGACGGGAAATTATAAACGTAATGAGTACTCTCATCACTTCAGATGAGCTTGAAGGATAATACTTATTGTTTTACTACTGTCCTTCACATATTGGGGCTCTAATTACGTGAAATGCAAGTGTTCCACAGACAATTCAAGACAATTCCTGGATCTTCTATTGTGAATTCTAATTCAAATAATCGCATTTCCATGGAGTTCTAAGGTCTATAAGCTTGAATTGTGAAGGATACTACATAGGATCCTTAGAAAAGCCAAGTCCTTGAACGGGACTTTAAAGGAAAACACTATCTTCATTATTTCACACCTTTTTCAACGTGATTATTTAGTGTATTTAAAATCGTACTTAGTTTTTAAGGATCCATTTACATGATATTCAAGCGGTCTGTTGCTACAGATAGACAATTTCCCAGTCTATAATTTGAATTCTAATACATCCCCATACTGTTCTGAGCTGTATAAGCTTTAATTCTTACCGTTTTTAACTACAATCCTTTAGAAAACCCCAAGTCATCGACCGGAAATAATAAAGGTTACCAGTACTCTCATCACTTCAGATGTGCTTAAAGGATAACCCTTATTGTTTTACTACTGTCCTTCACATATTGGGGCTCTAATTACGTGAAATGCAAGTGTTCCGCAGACAATTCAAGACATTTCCCGGATCTTCTATTGTGAATTCTAAAACAAATAAACACATTTCCATCGTTATCTAAGGTTTATCCGCTTGACTTCTTAAGGATATTACATAGAATCTTTAGAAAAGCCAAGCCATTAACCGGGACTTTAACTGTAAACACTATCGTCATTATTTCACAGCTGTTTGAACGTGATTATTTAGTGTATTTAAACTCGTACTTAGTTTTTAAGGATCCATTTACATGTTATTCAAGCGGTCTGTTGCTACAGATCGACAATTTCCCAGTCTATAATTTGAATTCTAAGACGTCCCCATACTGTTATGAGGTGTATAAGCTTTAATTCTTACCGTCTTTAACTACAATCCTTTAGAAAAGCCAAGTCATCGACGGTAAATTAAAAAGGTAACGAGTACTCTCATCACTTCAGATGTGCTTGAAGGAAAATTCTCATTGTTTTACTACTGTCCTTCACATATTGGGGCTGTAATTACGTGAAATGCCAGTGTTCCACAGACAATTCAAGACAATTCCAGGATCTACTATTGTGAATTCTAATACAATTAAACACATTTCCATCGTGTTATAAGGTCTATAAGCGTGAATACTTAAGGATATCACGTAGAATCCTTAGAAAAGCCAAGCCTTTGAATGGCACTATAAAGGCAAACACTATCATCATTATTTCACAACCGTTTGAATGTGATTATTTAGTGTATTTAAACTCGTACTTAGTTTTTAAGGATCCATTTACATGTTTTTCAAGCGGTCTGTTGCTACAGATCGACAATTTCCCAGTCTGTAATTTGAATTCTAAGACATACCCACACTGTTCTGAGCTGTATAAGCTTTAATTCTTCCCGTCTTTAAGTACAATCCTTTAGAAAAGCCAAGTCATCGACCGGAAATTATAAAGACAACCAGTACTCTCATCACTTCAGATGTGCTTGAAGGAAAATTCTCATTGTTTTACTACTGTCCTTCACATATTGGGGCTCTAATTACGTGAAATGCAAGTGTTCCACAGACAATTCAAGACAATTCCAGGATCTACTATTGTGAATTCTAATACAAATAAACACATTTCCATCGTGTTCTAAGGTCTATAAGCGTCAATACTTAAGGATATCACGTAGAATCCATAGAAAAGCCAAGCCTTTTAACGGCACTTACAGGTAAACACTATCGTCATTATTTCACAGCCATTTGAATGTTATTATTTAGTGTATTTAAACTCGTACTTAGTTTTTAAGGATCCATTTACATGTTATTCCAGCGGTCTGTTGCTACAGAGAGACAATTTCCCAGTCTGTAATTTGAATTCTATGACATCCCCATACTCTTCTGAGGTGTATAAGCTTTAATTCTTACAGTCTTTAACTACAATCCTTTAGAAAAGCAAAGTCATCGACCTGAAATTATAAAGGTAACGAGTACTCCCATCACTTCAGATGTGCTTAAAGGATAATCCTTATTGTTTTACTACTGTCCTTCACATATTGGGGCTCTAATTACGTGAAATGCAAGTGTTCCACAGACAATTCAAGACATTTCCCGGATCTTCTATTGTGAATTCTAATACAAATAAACACATTTCCATCGTTTTCTAAGGTTTATCTGCTTGACTTCTTAAGGATATTACATAGAATCTTTAGAAAAGCCAAGCCATTAACCGGGACTTTAACTGTAAACACTATCGTCATTATTTCACAGCTGTTTGAACGTGATTATTTAGTGTATTTAAACTCGTATTTAGTTTTTAAGGATCCATTTACATGTTATTCAAGCGGTCTGTTGCTACAGATACACAATTTCCCAGTCTATAATTTGAATTCTAAGACGTCCCCATACTGTTATGAGGTGTATAAGCTTTAATTCTTACCGACTTTAACTACAATCCTTTAGAAAAGCCAAGTCATCGACCGTAAATTATAAAGGTAACGAGTACTCTCATCACTTCAGATGTGCTTGAAGGAAAATTCTCATTGTTTTACTACTGTCCTTCACATATTGGGGCTCTAATTACGTGAAAAGCAAGTGTTCCACAGACAATTCAAGACAATTCCAGGATCTACTATTGTGAATTCTAATACAATTAAACACATTTCCATCGTGTTTTAAGGTCTATAAGCGTGAATACTTAAGGATATCACGTAGAATCCTTAGAAAAGCCAAGCCTTTTAACGGCACTTGAAAGGTAAACACTATCGTCATTATTTCACAACCATTTGAATGTTATTATTTAGTGTATTTAATCTCGTACTTAGTTTTTAAGGATCCATTTACATGTTATTCCAGCGGTCTGTTGCTACAGATAGACAATTTCCCAGTCTGTAATTTGAATTCTATGACATCCCCATACTGTTCTGAGGTGTATAAGCTTTAATTTTTACCGTCTTTAACTACAATCCTTTAGAAAAGCAAAGTCATCGACCTGAAATTATAAAGGTAAGGAGTACTCCCATCACTTCAGATGTGCTTAAAGGATAATCCTTATTGTTTTACTACTGTCCTTCACATATTGGGGCTCTACTTACGTGAAATGCAAGTGTTCCACAGACAATTCAAGGCAATTCCAGGATCTTCTATTGTGAATTCTAATACAAATAAACACATTTCCATCATTTTCTAAGGTCTATCCACTTGAATTCTTAAGGATATCACGTAGAATCTTTAGAAAAGCCAAGCCATTAACCGGCACTTTAAATGTAAACACTATCGTCACTATTTCACAGCTGTTTGAACGTGATTATTTAGTGTATTTAAACTCATACTTAGTTTTTAAGGATCCATTTACATGATATTCAGGCCGTCTGTTGCTACAGATAGACAATTTCCCGGTCTATAATTTGAATTCAAAGACATCCCCATACTGTTATGAGGTGTATAAGCTTTAATTCTTACCGTCTTTAACTACAATCCTTTAGAAAAGCCAAGTCATCGACCGTAAATTATAAAGGTAACGAGCACTCTCATCACTTCATATGTGCTTGAAGGAAAATTCTCATTGTTTTACTACTGTCCTTCACATATTGGGGTCTAATTACGTGAAATGCAAGTGTTCCACAGACAATTCAAGACAATTCCAGGATCTACTATTGTGAATTCTAATACAATTAAACACATTTCCATCGTGTTCTAAGGTCTATAAGCGTGAATACTTAAGGATATCAAGTAGAATCCTTAGAAAAGCCAAGCCTTTTAACGGCACTTGAAAGGTAAACACTATCGTCATTATTTCACAGCCATTTGAATGTTATTATTTAGTGTATTTAAGCTCGTACTTAGTTTTTAAGGATCCATTTACATGTTATTCCAGCGGTCTGTTGCTACAGAGAGACAATTTCCCAGTCTGTAATTTGAATTCTATGACATCCCCATACTCTTCTGAGGTGTATAAGCTTTAATTCTTACAGTCTTTAACTACAATCCTTTAGAAAAGCAAAGTCATCGACCTGAAATTATAAAGGTAACGAGTACTCCCATCACTTCAGATGTGCTTAAAGGATAATCCTTATTGTTTTACTACTGTCCTTCACATATTGGGGCTCTAATTACGTGAAATGCAAGTGTTCCACAGACAATTCAAGACATTTCCCGGATCTTCTATTGTGAACTCTAATACAAATAAACACATTTCCATCGTTTTCTAAGGTTTATCTGCTTGACTTCTTAAGGATATTACATAGAATCTTTAGAAAAGCCAAGCCATTAACCGGGACTTTAACTGTAAACACTATCGTCATTATTTCACAGCTGTTTGAACGTGATTATTTAGTGTATTTAAACTCGTATTTAGTTTTTAAGGATCCATTTACATGTTATTCAAGCGGTCTGTTGCTACAGATACACAATTTCCCAGTCTATAATTTGAATTCTAAGACGTCCCCATACTGTTATGAGGTGTATAAGCTTTAATTCTTACCGACTTTAACTACAATCCTTTAGAAAAGCCAAGTCATCGACCGTAAATTATAAAGGTAACGAGTACTCTCATCACTTCAGATGTGCTTGAAGGAAAATTCTCATTGTTTTACTACTGTCCTTCACATATTGGGGCTCTAATTACGTGAAAAGCAAGTGTTCCACAGACAATTCAAGACAATTCCAGGATCTACTATTGTGAATTCTAATACAATTAAACACATTTCCATCGTGTTTTAAGGTCTATAAGCGTGAATACTTAAGGATATCACGTAGAATCCTTAGAAAAGCCAAGCCTTTTAACGGCACTTGAAAGGTAAACACTATCGTCATTATTTCACAACCATTTGAATGTTATTATTTAGTGTATTTAATCTCGTACTTAGTTTTTAAGGATCCATTTACATGTTATTCCAGCGGTCTGTTGCTACAGATAGACAATTTCCCAGTCTGTAATTTGAATTCTATGACATCCCCATACTGTTCTGAGGTGTATAAGCTTTAATTTTTACCGTCTTTAACTACAATCCTTTAGAAAAGCAAAGTCATCGACCTGAAATTATAAAGGTAAGGAGTACTCCCATCACTTCAGATGTGCTTAAAGGATAATCCTTATTGTTTTACTACTGTCCTTCACATATTGGGGCTCTACTTACGTGAAATGCAAGTGTTCCACAGACAATTCAAGGCAATTCCAGGATCTTCTATTGTGAATTCTAATACAAATAAACACATTTCCATCATTTTCTAAGGTCTATCCACTTGAATTCTTAAGGATATCACGTAGAATCTTTAGAAAAGCCAAGCCATTAACCGGCACTTTAAATGTAAACACTATCGTCACTATTTCACAGCTGTTTGAACGTGATTATTTAGTGTATTTAAACTCATACTTAGTTTTTAAGGATCCATTTACATGATATTCAGGCCGTCTGTTGCTACAGATAGACAATTTCCCGGTCTATAATTTGAATTCAAAGACATCCCCATACTGTTATGAGGTGTATAAGCTTTAATTCTTACCGTCTTTAACTACAATCCTTTAGAAAAGCCAAGTCATCGACCGTAAATTATAAAGGTAACGAGCACTCTCATCACTTCATATGTGCTTGAAGGAAAATTCTCATTGTTTTACTACTGTCCTTCACATATTGGGGTCTAATTACGTGAAATGCAAGTGTTCCACAGACAATTCAAGACAATTCCAGGATCTACTATTGTGAATTCTAATACAATTAAACACATTTCCATCGTGTTCTAAGGTCTATAAGCGTGAATACTTAAGGATATCAAGTAGAATCCTTAGAAAAGCCAAGCCTTTTAACGGCACTTGAAAGGTAAACACTATCGTCATTATTTCACAGCCATTTGAATGTTATTATTTAGTGTATTTAAGCTCGTACTTAGTTTTTAAGGATCCATTTACATGTTATTCCAGCGGTCTGTTGCTACAGATAGACAATTTCCCAGTCTGTAATTTGAATTCTATGACATCCCCATACTCTTCTGAGGTGTATAAGCTTTAATTCTTACCGTCTTTAACTACAATCCTTTAGAAAAGCAAAGTCATCGACCTGAAATTATAAAGGTAACGAGTACTCCCATCACTTCAGATGTGCTTAAAGGATAATCCTTATTGTTTTACTACTGTCCTTCACATATTGGGGCTCTAATTACGTGAAATGCAAGTGTTCCAAAGACAATTCAAGACATTTCCCGGATCTTCTATGTGAATTCTAATACAAATAAACACATTTCCATCATTTTCTAAGGTCTATCCACTTGAATTCTTAAGGATAGCACGTAGAATCTTTAGAAAAGCCAAGCCATTAACCGGGACTTTAAAGGTAAACACTATCGTCATTATTTCACAGCTGTTTGAACATGATTATTTAGTGTATTTAAACTCGTACTTAGTTTTTAAGGATCCATTTACATGATATTCAAGCGGTCTGTTGCTACAGATAGACAATTTCCCAGTCTGTAATTTGAATTCTAAGACATACCCATACTGTTCTGAGCTGTATACTCTTTAATTCTTACCGTCTTTAAGTACAATCCTTTAGAAAAGCCAAGTCATCGACGGGAAATTATAAAAGTAATGAGTACTCTCATCACTTCAGATTAGCTTGAAGGATAATCCTTATTGTTTTACTACTGTCCTTCACATATTGGGGCTCTAATTACGTGAAATGCAAGTGTTCCAAAGACAATTCAAGACATTTCCCGGATCTTCTATGTGAATTCTAATACAAATAAACACATTTCCATCGTGTTCTAAGGTCTATAAGCGTCAATACTTAAGGATATCACGTAGAATCCTTAGAAAAGCCTAGCCGTTAAAGGCACTTTAAAGGTAAACACTATCTTCATTATTTCACAGCTGTTTGAACGTGATTATTTAGTGTATTTAAACTCGTACTTAGTTTTTAAGGATCCATTTACATGTTATTCAAGCGGTCTGTTGCTACAGATACACAATTTCCCAGTCTATAATTTGAATTCTAAGACGTCCCCATACTGTTATGAGGTGTATAAGCTTTAATTCTTACCGACTTTAACTACAATCCTTTAGAAAAGCCAAGTCATCGACCGTAAATTATAAAGGTAACGAGTACTCTCATCACTTCAGATGTGCTTGAAGGAAAATTCTCATTGTTTTACTACTGTCCTTCACATATTGGGGCTCTAATTACGTGAAAAGCAAGTGTTCCACAGACAATTCAAGACAATTCCAGGATCTACTATTGTGAATTCTAATACAATTAAACACATTTCCATCGTGTTTTAAGGTCTATAAGCGTGAATACTTAAGGATATCACGTAGAATCCTTAGAAAAGCCAAGCCTTTTAACGGCACTTGAAAGGTAAACACTATCGTCATTATTTCACAGCCATTTGAATGTTATTATTTAGTGTATTTAAACTCGTACTTAGTTTTTAAGGATCCATTTACATGTTATTCCAGCGGTCTGTTGCTACAGAGAGACAATTTCCCAGTCTGTAATTTGAATTCTATGACATCCCCATACTCTTCTGAGGTGTATAAGCTTTAATTCTTACCGTCTTTAACTACAATCCTTTAGAAAAGCAAAGTCATCGACCTGAAATTATAAAGGTAAGGAGTACTCCCATCACTTCAGATGTGCTTAAAGGATAATCCTTATTGTTTTACTACTGTCCTTCACATATTGGGGCTCTACTTACGTGAAATGCAAGTGTTCCACAGACAATTCAAGGCAATTCCAGGATCTTCTATTGTGAATTCTAATACAAATAAACACATTTCCATCATTTTCTAAGGTCTATCCACTTGAATTCTTAAGGATATCACGTAGAATCTTTAGAAAAGCCAAGCCATTAACCGGCACTTTAAATGTAAACACTATCGTCACTATTTCACAGCTGTTTGAACGTGATTATTTAGTGTATTTAAACTCATACTTAGTTTTTAAGGATCCATTTACATGATATTCAGGCCGTCTGTTGCTACAGATAGACAATTTCCCGGTCTATAATTTGAATTCAAAGACATCCCCATACTGTTATGAGGTGTATAAGCTTTAATTCTTACCGTCTTTAACTACAATCCTTTAGAAAAGCCAAGTCATCGACCGTAAATTATAAAGGTAACGAGCACTCTCATCACTTCATATGTGCTTGAAGGAAAATTCTCATTGTTTTACTACTGTCCTTCACATATTGGGGTCTAATTACGTGAAATGCAAGTGTTCCACAGACAATTCAAGACAATTCCAGGATCTACTATTGTGAATTCTAATACAATTAAACACATTTCCATCGTGTTCTAAGGTCTATAAGCGTGAATACTTAAGGATATCAAGTAGAATCCTTAGAAAAGCCAAGCCTTTTAACGGCACTTGAAAGGTAAACACTATCGTCATTATTTCACAGCCATTTGAATGTTATTATTTAGTGTATTTAAGCTCGTACTTAGTTTTTAAGGATCCATTTACATGTTATTCCAGCGGTCTGTTGCTACAGATAGACAATTTCCCAGTCTGTAATTTGAATTCTATGACATCCCCATACTCTTCTGAGGTGTATAAGCTTTAATTCTTACCGTCTTTAACTACAATCCTTTAGAAAAGCAAAGTCATCGACCTGAAATTATAAAGGTAACGAGTACTCCCATCACTTCAGATGTGCTTAAAGGATAATCCTTATTGTTTTACTACTGTCCTTCACATATTGGGGCTCTAATTACGTGAAATGCAAGTGTTCCAAAGACAATTCAAGACATTTCCCGGATCTTCTATGTGAATTCTAATACAAATAAACACATTTCCATCATTTTCTAAGGTCTATCCACTTGAATTCTTAAGGATAGCACGTAGAATCTTTAGAAAAGCCAAGCCATTAACCGGGACTTTAAAGGTAAACACTATCGTCATTATTTCACAGCTGTTTGAACATGATTATTTAGTGTATTTAAACTCGTACTTAGTTTTTAAGGATCCATTTACATGATATTCAAGCGGTCTGTTGCTACAGATAGACAATTTCCCAGTCTGTAATTTGAATTCTAAGACATACCCATACTGTTCTGAGCTGTATACTCTTTAATTCTTACCGTCTTTAAGTACAATCCTTTAGAAAAGCCAAGTCATCGACGGGAAATTATAAAAGTAATGAGTACTCTCATCACTTCAGATTAGCTTGAAGGATAATCCTTATTGTTTTACTACTGTCCTTCACATATTGGGGCTCTAATTACGTGAAATGCAAGTGTTCCAAAGACAATTCAAGACATTTCCCGGATCTTCTATGTGAATTCTAATACAAATAAACACATTTCCATCGTGTTCTAAGGTCTATAAGCGTCAATACTTAAGGATATCACGTAGAATCCTTAGAAAAGCCTAGCCGTTAAAGGCACTTTAAAGGTAAACACTATCTTCATTATTTCACAGCTGTTTGAACGTGATTATTTAGTGTATTTAAACTCGTACTTAGTTTTTAAGGATCCATTTACATGTTATTCAAGCGGTCTGTTGCTACAGATACACAATTTCCCAGTCTATAATTTGAATTCTAAGACGTCCCCATACTGTTATGAGGTGTATAAGCTTTAATTCTTACCGACTTTAACTACAATCCTTTAGAAAAGCCAAGTCATCGACCGTAAATTATAAAGGTAACGAGTACTCTCATCACTTCAGATGTGCTTGAAGGAAAATTCTCATTGTTTTACTACTGTCCTTCACATATTGGGGCTCTAATTACGTGAAAAGCAAGTGTTCCACAGACAATTCAAGACAATTCCAGGATCTACTATTGTGAATTCTAATACAATTAAACACATTTCCATCGTGTTTTAAGGTCTATAAGCGTGAATACTTAAGGATATCACGTAGAATCCTTAGAAAAGCCAAGCCTTTTAACGGCACTTGAAAGGTAAACACTATCGTCATTATTTCACAGCCATTTGAATGTTATTATTTAGTGTATTTAAACTCGTACTTAGTTTTTAGGATCCATTTACATGTTATTCCAGCGGTCTGTTGCTACAGAGAGACAATTTCCCAGTCTGTAATTTGAATTCTATGACATCCCCATACTCTTCTGAGGTGTATAAGCTTTAATTCTTACCGTCTTTAACTACAATCCTTTAGAAAAGCAAAGTCATCGACCTGAAATTATAAAGGTAACGAGTACTCCCATCACTTCAGATGTGCTTAAAGGATAATCCTTATTGTTTTACTACTGTCCTTCACATATTGGGGCTCTAATTACGTGAAATGCAAGTGTTCCACAGACAATTCAAGACATTTCCCGGATCTTCTATTGTGAATTCTAATACAAATAAACACATTTCCATCGTTTTCTAAGGTTTATCTGCTTGACTTCTTAAGGATATTACATAGAATCTTTAGAAAAGCCAAGCCATTAACCGGGACTTTAACTGTAAACACTATCGTCATTATTTCACAGCTGTTTGAACGTGATTATTTAGTGTATTTAAACTCGTATTTAGTTTTTAAGGATCCATTTACATGTTATTCAAGCGGTCTGTTGCTACAGATACACAATTTCCCAGTCTATAATTTGAATTCTAAGACGTCCCCATACTGTTCTGAGGTGTATAAGCTTTAATTTTTACCGTCTTTAACTACAATCCTTTAGAAAAGCCAAGTCATCGACCGTAAATTATAAAGGTAACGAGTACTCTCATCACTTCAGATGTGCTTGAAGGAAAATTCTCATTGTTTTACTACTGTCCTTCACATATTGGGGCTCTAATTACGTGAAAAGCAAGTGTTCCACAGACAATTCAAGACAATTCCAGGATCTACTATTGTGAATTCTAATACAATTAAACACATTTCCATCGTGTTTTAAGGTCTATAAGCGTGAATACTTAAGGATATCACGTAGAATCCTTAGAAAAGCCAAGCCTTTTAACGGCACTTGAAAGGTAAACACTATCGTCATTATTTCACAACCATTTGAATGTTATTATTTAGTGTATTTAATCTCGTACTTAGTTTTTAAGGATCCATTTACATGTTATTCCAGCTGTCTGTTGCTACAGATAGACAATTTCCCAGTTTGTAATTTGAATTCTATGACATCCCCATACTGTTCTGAGGTGTATAAGCTTTAATTTTTACCGTCTTTAACTACAATCCTTTAGAAAAGCAAAGTCATCGACCTGAAATTATAAAGGTAACGAGTACTCCCATCACTTCAGATGTGCTTAAAGGATAATCCTTATTGTTTTACTACTGTCCTTCACATATTGGGGCTCTACTTACGTGAAATGCAAGTGTTCCACAGACAATTCAAGGCAATTCCAGGATCTTCTATTGTGAATTCTAATACAAATAAACACATTTCCATCATTTTCTAAGGTCTATCCACTTGAATTCTTAAGGATATCACGTAGAATCTTTAGAAAAGCCAAGCCATTAACCGGCACTTTAAATGTAAACACTATCGTCACTATTTCACAGCTGTTTGAACGTGATTATTTAGTGTATTTAAACTCATACTTAGTTTTTAAGGATCCATTTACATGATATTCAGGCCGTCTGTTGCTACAGATAGACAATTTCCCGGTCTATAATTTGAATTCAAAGACATCCCCATACTGTTATGAGGTGTATAAGCTTTAATTCTTACCGTCTTTAACTACAATCCTTTAGAAAAGCCAAGTCATCGACCGTAAATTATAAAGGTAACGAGCACTCTCATCACTTCATATGTGCTTGAAGGAAAATTCTCATTGTTTTACTACTGTCCTTCACATATTGGGGTCTAATTACGTGAAATGCAAGTGTTCCACAGACAATTCAAGACAATTCCAGGATCTACTATTGTGAATTCTAATACAATTAAACACATTTCCATCGTGTTCTAAGGTCTATAAGCGTGAATACTTAAGGATATCAAGTAGAATCCTTAGAAAAGCCAAGCCTTTTAACGGCACTTGAAAGGTAAACACTATCGTCATTATTTCACAGCCATTTGAATGTTATTATTTAGTGTATTTAAGCTCGTACTTAGTTTTTAAGGATCCATTTACATGTTATTCCAGCGGTCTGTTGCTACAGATAGACAATTTCCCAGTCTGTAATTTGAATTCTATGACATCCCCATACTCTTCTGAGGTGTATAAGCTTTAATTCTTACCGTCTTTAACTACAATCCTTTAGAAAAGCAAAGTCATCGACCTGAAATTATAAAGGTAACGAGTACTCCCATCACTTCAGATGTGCTTAAAGGATAATCCTTATTGTTTTACTACTGTCCTTCACATATTGGGGCTCTAATTACGTGAAATGCAAGTGTTCCAAAGACAATTCAAGACATTTCCCGGATCTTCTATGTGAATTCTAATACAAATAAACACATTTCCATCATTTTCTAAGGTCTATCCACTTGAATTCTTAAGGATAGCACGTAGAATCTTTAGAAAAGCCAAGCCATTAACCGGGACTTTAAAGGTAAACACTATCGTCATTATTTCACAGCTGTTTGAACATGATTATTTAGTGTATTTAAACTCGTACTTAGTTTTTAAGGATCCATTTACATGATATTCAAGCGGTCTGTTGCTACAGATAGACAATTTCCCAGTCTGTAATTTGAATTCTAAGACATACCCATACTGTTCTGAGCTGTATACTCTTTAATTCTTACCGTCTTTAAGTACAATCCTTTAGAAAAGCCAAGTCATCGACGGGAAATTATAAAAGTAATGAGTACTCTCATCACTTCAGATTAGCTTGAAGGATAATCCTTATTGTTTTACTACTGTCCTTCACATATTGGGGCTCTAATTACGTGAAATGCAAGTGTTCCAAAGACAATTCAAGACATTTCCCGGATCTTCTATGTGAATTCTAATACAAATAAACACATTTCCATCGTGTTCTAAGGTCTATAAGCGTCAATACTTAAGGATATCACGTAGAATCCTTAGAAAAGCCTAGCCGTTAAAGGCACTTTAAAGGTAAACACTATCTTCATTATTTCACAGCTGTTTGAACGTGATTATTTAGTGTATTTAAACTCGTACTTAGTTTTTAAGGATCCATTTACATGTTATTCAAGCGGTCTGTTGCTACAGATACACAATTTCCCAGTCTATAATTTGAATTCTAAGACGTCCCCATACTGTTATGAGGTGTATAAGCTTTAATTCTTACCGACTTTAACTACAATCCTTTAGAAAAGCCAAGTCATCGACCGTAAATTATAAAGGTAACGAGTACTCTCATCACTTCAGATGTGCTTGAAGGAAAATTCTCATTGTTTTACTACTGTCCTTCACATATTGGGGCTCTAATTACGTGAAAAGCAAGTGTTCCACAGACAATTCAAGACAATTCCAGGATCTACTATTGTGAATTCTAATACAATTAAACACATTTCCATCGTGTTTTAAGGTCTATAAGCGTGAATACTTAAGGATATCACGTAGAATCCTTAGAAAAGCCAAGCCTTTTAACGGCACTTGAAAGGTAAACACTATCGTCATTATTTCACAACCATTTGAATGTTATTATTTAGTGTATTTAATCTCGTACTTAGTTTTTAAGGATCCATTTACATGTTATTCCAGCGGTCTGTTGCTACAGATAGACAATTTCCCAGTCTGTAATTTGAATTCTATGACATCCCCATACTGTTCTGAGGTGTATAAGCTTTAATTTTTACCGTCTTTAACTACAATCCTTTAGAAAAGCAAAGTCATCGACCTGAAATTATAAAGGTAAGGAGTACTCCCATCACTTCAGATGTGCTTAAAGGATAATCCTTATTGTTTTACTACTGTCCTTCACATATTGGGGCTCTACTTACGTGAAATGCAAGTGTTCCACAGACAATTCAAGGCAATTCCAGGATCTTCTATTGTGAATTCTAATACAAATAAACACATTTCCATCATTTTCTAAGGTCTATCCACTTGAATTCTTAAGGATATCACGTAGAATCTTTAGAAAAGCCAAGCCATTAACCGGCACTTTAAATGTAAACACTATCGTCACTATTTCACAGCTGTTTGAACGTGATTATTTAGTGTATTTAAACTCATACTTAGTTTTTAAGGATCCATTTACATGATATTCAGGCCGTCTGTTGCTACAGATAGACAATTTCCCGGTCTATAATTTGAATTCAAAGACATCCCCATACTGTTATGAGGTGTATAAGCTTTAATTCTTACCGTCTTTAACTACAATCCTTTAGAAAAGCCAAGTCATCGACCGTAAATTATAAAGGTAACGAGCACTGTCATCACTTCATATGTGCTTGAAGGAAAATTCTCATTGTTTTACTACTGTCCTTCACATATTGGGGTCTAATTACGTGAAATGCAAGTGTTCCACAGACAATTCAAGACAATTCCAGGATCTACTATTGTGAATTCTAATACAATTAAACACATTTCCATCGTGTTCTAAGGTCTATAAGCGTGAATACTTAAGGATATCAAGTAGAATCCTTAGAAAAGCCAAGCCTTTTAACGGCACTTGAAAGGTAAACACTATCGTCATTATTTCACAGCCATTTGAATGTTATTATTTAGTGTATTTAAGCTCGTACTTAGTTTTTAAGGATCCATTTACATGTTATTCCAGCGGTCTGTTGCTACAGATAGACAATTTCCCAGTCTGTAATTTGAATTCTATGACATCCCCATACTCTTCTGAGGTGTATAAGCTTTAATTCTTACCGTCTTTAACTACAATCCTTTAGAAAAGCAAAGTCATCGACCTGAAATTATAAAGGTAACGAGTACTCCCATCACTACAGATGTGCTTAAAGGATAATCCTTATTGTTTTACTACTGTCCTTCACATATTGGGGCTCTAATTACGTGAAATGCAAGTGTTCCACAGACAATTCAAGACATTTCCCGGATCTTCTATTGTGAATTCTAATACAAATAAACACATTTCCATCGTTTTCTAAGGTTTATCTGCTTGACTTCTTAAGGATATTACATAGAATCTTTAGAAAAGCCAAGCCATTAACCGGGACTTTAACTGTAAACACTATCGTCATTATTTCACAGCTGTTTGAACGTGATTATTTAGTGTATTTAAACTCGTATTTAGTTTTTAAGGATCCATTTACATGTTATTCAAGCGGTCTGTTGCTACAGATACACAATTTCCCAGTCTATAATTTGAATTCTAAGACGTCCCCATACTGTTCTGAGGTGTATAAGCTTTAATTTTTACCGTCTTTAACTACAATCCTTTAGAAAAGCCAAGTCATCGACCGTAAATTATAAAGGTAACGAGTACTCTCATCACTTCAGATGTGCTTGAAGGAAAATTCTCATTGTTTTACTACTGTCCTTCACATATTGGGGCTCTAATTACGTGAAAAGCAAGTGTTCCACAGACAATTCAAGACAATTCCAGGATCTACTATTGTGAATTCTAATACAATTAAACACATTTCCATCGTGTTTTAAGGTCTATAAGCGTGAATACTTAAGGATATCACGTAGAATCCTTAGAAAAGCCAAGCCTTTTAACGGCACTTGAAAGGTAAACACTATCGTCATTATTTCACAACCATTTGAATGTTATTATTTAGTGTATTTAATCTCGTACTTAGTTTTTAAGGATCCATTTACATGTTATTCCAGCTGTCTGTTGCTACAGATAGACAATTTCCCAGTTTGTAATTTGAATTCTATGACATCCCCATACTGTTCTGAGGTGTATAAGCTTTAATTTTTACCGTCTTTAACTACAATCCTTTAGAAAAGCAAAGTCATCGACCTGAAATTATAAAGGTAACGAGTACTCCCATCACTTCAGATGTGCTTAAAGGATAATCCTTATTGTTTTACTACTGTCCTTCACATATTGGGGCTCTACTTACGTGAAATGCAAGTGTTCCACAGACAATTCAAGGCAATTCCAGGATCTTCTATTGTGAATTCTAATACAAATAAACACATTTCCATCATTTTCTAAGGTCTATCCACTTGAATTCTTAAGGATATCACGTAGAATCTTTAGAAAAGCCAAGCCATTAACCGGCACTTTAAATGTAAACACTATCGTCACTATTTCACAGCTGTTTGAACGTGATTATTTAGTGTATTTAAACTCATACTTAGTTTTTAAGGATCCATTTACATGATATTCAGGCCGTCTGTTGCTACAGATAGACAATTTCCCGGTCTATAATTTGAATTCAAAGACATCCCCATACTGTTATGAGGTGTATAAGCTTTAATTCTTACCGTCTTTAACTACAATCCTTTAGAAAAGCCAAGTCATCGACCGTAAATTATAAAGGTAACGAGCACTCTCATCACTTCATATGTGCTTGAAGGAAAATTCTCATTGTTTTACTACTGTCCTTCACATATTGGGGTCTAATTACGTGAAATGCAAGTGTTCCACAGACAATTCAAGACAATTCCAGGATCTACTATTGTGAATTCTAATACAATTAAACACATTTCCATCGTGTTCTAAGGTCTATAAGCGTGAATACTTAAGGATATCAAGTAGAATCCTTAGAAAAGCCAAGCCTTTTAACGGCACTTGAAAGGTAAACACTATCGTCATTATTTCACAGCCATTTGAATGTTATTATTTAGTGTATTTAAGCTCGTACTTAGTTTTTAAGGATCCATTTACATGTTATTCCAGCGGTCTGTTGCTACAGATAGACAATTTCCCAGTCTGTAATTTGAATTCTATGACATCCCCATACTCTTCTGAGGTGTATAAGCTTTAATTCTTACCGTCTTTAACTACAATCCTTTAGAAAAGCAAAGTCATCGACCTGAAATTATAAAGGTAACGAGTACTCCCATCACTTCAGATGTGCTTAAAGGATAATCCTTATTGTTTTACTACTGTCCTTCACATATTGGGGCTCTAATTACGTGAAATGCAAGTGTTCCAAAGACAATTCAAGACATTTCCCGGATCTTCTATGTGAATTCTAATACAAATAAACACATTTCCATCATTTTCTAAGGTCTATCCACTTGAATTCTTAAGGATAGCACGTAGAATCTTTAGAAAAGCCAAGCCATTAACCGGGACTTTAAAGGTAAACACTATCGTCATTATTTCACAGCTGTTTGAACATGATTATTTAGTGTATTTAAACTCGTACTTAGTTTTTAAGGATCCATTTACATGATATTCAAGCGGTCTGTTGCTACAGATAGACAATTTCCCAGTCTGTAATTTGAATTCTAAGACATACCCATACTGTTCTGAGCTGTATACTCTTTAATTCTTACCGTCTTTAAGTACAATCCTTTAGAAAAGCCAAGTCATCGACGGGAAATTATAAAAGTAATGAGTACTCTCATCACTTCAGATTAGCTTGAAGGATAATCCTTATTGTTTTACTACTGTCCTTCACATATTGGGGCTCTAATTACGTGAAATGCAAGTGTTCCAAAGACAATTCAAGACATTTCCCGGATCTTCTATGTGAATTCTAATACAAATAAACACATTTCCATCGTGTTCTAAGGTCTATAAGCGTCAATACTTAAGGATATCACGTAGAATCCTTAGAAAAGCCTAGCCGTTAAAGGCACTTTAAAGGTAAACACTATCTTCATTATTTCACAGCTGTTTGAACGTGATTATTTAGTGTATTTAAACTCGTACTTAGTTTTTAAGGATCCATTTACATGTTATTCAAGCGGTCTGTTGCTACAGATACACAATTTCCCAGTCTATAATTTGAATTCTAAGACGTCCCCATACTGTTATGAGGTGTATAAGCTTTAATTCTTACCGACTTTAACTACAATCCTTTAGAAAAGCCAAGTCATCGACCGTAAATTATAAAGGTAACGAGTACTCTCATCACTTCAGATGTGCTTGAAGGAAAATTCTCATTGTTTTACTACTGTCCTTCACATATTGGGGCTCTAATTACGTGAAAAGCAAGTGTTCCACAGACAATTCAAGACAATTCCAGGATCTACTATTGTGAATTCTAATACAATTAAACACATTTCCATCGTGTTTTAAGGTCTATAAGCGTGAATACTTAAGGATATCACGTAGAATCCTTAGAAAAGCCAAGCCTTTTAACGGCACTTGAAAGGTAAACACTATCGTCATTATTTCACAACCATTTGAATGTTATTATTTAGTGTATTTAATCTCGTACTTAGTTTTTAAGGATCCATTTACATGTTATTCCAGCGGTCTGTTGCTACAGATAGACAATTTCCCAGTCTGTAATTTGAATTCTATGACATCCCCATACTGTTCTGAGGTGTATAAGCTTTAATTTTTACCGTCTTTAACTACAATCCTTTAGAAAAGCAAAGTCATCGACCTGAAATTATAAAGGTAAGGAGTACTCCCATCACTTCAGATGTGCTTAAAGGATAATCCTTATTGTTTTACTACTGTCCTTCACATATTGGGGCTCTACTTACGTGAAATGCAAGTGTTCCACAGACAATTCAAGGCAATTCCAGGATCTTCTATTGTGAATTCTAATACAAATAAACACATTTCCATCATTTTCTAAGGTCTATCCACTTGAATTCTTAAGGATATCACGTAGAATCTTTAGAAAAGCCAAGCCATTAACCGGCACTTTAAATGTAAACACTATCGTCACTATTTCACAGCTGTTTGAACGTGATTATTTAGTGTATTTAAACTCATACTTAGTTTTTAAGGATCCATTTACATGATATTCAGGCCGTCTGTTGCTACAGATAGACAATTTCCCGGTCTATAATTTGAATTCAAAGACATCCCCATACTGTTATGAGGTGTATAAGCTTTAATTCTTACCGTCTTTAACTACAATCCTTTAGAAAAGCCAAGTCATCGACCGTAAATTATAAAGGTAACGAGCACTGTCATCACTTCATATGTGCTTGAAGGAAAATTCTCATTGTTTTACTACTGTCCTTCACATATTGGGGTCTAATTACGTGAAATGCAAGTGTTCCACAGACAATTCAAGACAATTCCAGGATCTACTATTGTGAATTCTAATACAATTAAACACATTTCCATCGTGTTCTAAGGTCTATAAGCGTGAATACTTAAGGATATCAAGTAGAATCCTTAGAAAAGCCAAGCCTTTTAACGGCACTTGAAAGGTAAACACTATCGTCATTATTTCACAGCCATTTGAATGTTATTATTTAGTGTATTTAAGCTCGTACTTAGTTTTTAAGGATCCATTTACATGTTATTCCAGCGGTCTGTTGCTACAGATAGACAATTTCCCAGTCTGTAATTTGAATTCTATGACATCCCCATACTCTTCTGAGGTGTATAAGCTTTAATTCTTACCGTCTTTAACTACAATCCTTTAGAAAAGCAAAGTCATCGACCTGAAATTATAAAGGTAACGAGTACTCCCATCACTACAGATGTGCTTAAAGGATAATCCTTATTGTTTTACTACTGTCCTTCACATATTGGGGCTCTAATTACGTGAAATGCAAGTGTTCCAAAGACAATTCAAGACATTTCCCGGATCTTCTATGTGAATTCTAATACAAATAAACACATTTCCATCATTTTCTAAGGTCTATCCACTTGAATTCTTAAGGATATCACGTAGAATCTTTAGAAAAGCCAAGCCATTAACCGGGACTTTAAAGGTAAACACTATCGTCATTATTTCACAGCTGTTTGAACATGATTATTTAGTGTATTTAAACTCGTACTTAGTTTTTAAGGATCCATTTACATGATATTCAAGCGGTCTGTTGCTACAGATAGACAATTTCCCAGTCTGTAATTTGAATTCTAAGACATACCCATACTGTTCTGAGCTGTATACTCTTTAATTCTTACCGTCTTTAAGTACAATCCTTTAGAAAAGCCAAGTCATCGACGGGAAATTATAAAAGTAATGAGTACTCTCATCACTTCAGATTAGCTTGAAGGATAATCCTTATTGTTTTACTACTGTCCTTCACATATTGGGGCTCTAATTACGTGAAATGCAAGTGTTCCAAAGACAATTCAAGACATTTCCCGGATCTTCTATGTGAATTCTAATACAAATAAACACATTTCCATCGTGTTCTAAGGTCTATAAGCGTCAATACTTAAGGATATCACGTAGAATCCTTAGAAAAGCCTAGCCGTTAAAGGCACTTTAAAGGTAAACACTATCTTCATTATTTCACAGCTGTTTGAACGTGATTATTTAGTGTATTTAAACTCGTACTTAGTTTTTAAGGATCCATTTACATGTTATTCAAGCGGTCTGTTGCTACAGATACACAATTTCCCAGTCTATAATTTGAATTCTAAGACGTCCCCATACTGTTATGAGGTGTATAAGCTTTAATTCTTACCGACTTTAACTACAATCCTTTAGAAAAGCCAAGTCATCGACCGTAAATTATAAAGGTAACGAGTACTCTCATCACTTCAGATGTGCTTGAAGGAAAATTCTCATTGTTTTACTACTGTCCTTCACATATTGGGGCTCTAATTACGTGAAAAGCAAGTGTTCCACAGACAATTCAAGACAATTCCAGGATCTACTATTGTGAATTCTAATACAATTAAACACATTTCCATCGTGTTTTAAGGTCTATAAGCGTGAATACTTAAGGATATCACGTAGAATCCTTAGAAAAGCCAAGCCTTTTAACGGCACGTGAAAGGTAAACACTATCGTCATTATTTCACAGCCATTTGAATGTTATTATTTAGTGTATTTAAACTCGTACTTAGTTTTTAAGGATCCATTTACATGTTATTCCAGCGGTCTGTTGCTACAGAGAGACAATTTCCCAGTCTGTAATTTGAAATCTATGACATCCCCATACTCTTCTGAGGTGTATAAGCTTTAATTCTTACCGTCTTTAACTACAATCCTTTAGAAAAGCAAAGTCATCGACCTGAAATTATAAAGGTAACGAGTACTCCCATCACTTCAGATGTGCTTAAAGGATAATCCTTATTGTTTTACTACTGTCCTTCACATATTGGGGCTCTAATTACGTGAAATGCAAGTGTTCCACAGACAATTCAAGACATTTCCCGGATCTTCTATTGTGAATTCTAATACAAATAAACACATTTCCATCGTTTTCTAAGGTTTATCTGCTTGACTTCTTAAGGATATTACATAGAATCTTTAGAAAAGCCAAGCCATTAACCGGGACTTTAACTGTAAACACTATCGTCATTATTTCACAGCTGTTTGAACGTGATTATTTAGTGTATTTAAACTCGTATTTAGTTTTTAAGGATCCATTTACATGTTATTCAAGCGGTCTGTTGCTACAGATACACAATTTCCCAGTCTATAATTTGAATTCTAAGACGTCCCCATACTGTTATGAGGTGTATAAGCTTTAATTCTTACCGACTTTAACTACAATCCTTTAGAAAAGCCAAGTCATCGACCGTAAATTATAAAGGTAACGAGTACTCTCATCACTTCAGATGTGCTTGAAGGAAAATTCTCATTGTTTTACTACTGTCCTTCACATATTGGGGCTCTAATTACGTGAAAAGCAAGTGTTCCACAGACAATTCAAGACAATTCCAGGATCTACTATTGTGAATTCTAATACAATTAAACACATTTCCATCGTGTTTTAAGGTCTATAAGCGTGAATACTTAAGGATATCACGTAGAATCCTTAGAAAAGCCAAGCCTTTTAACGGCACTTGAAAGGTAAACACTATCGTCATTATTTCACAACCATTTGAATGTTATTATTTAGTGTATTTAATCTCGTACTTAGTTTTTAAGGATCCATTTACATGTTATTCCAGCTGTCTGTTGCTACAGATAGACAATTTCCCAGTCTGTAATTTGAATTCTATGACATCCCCATACTGTTCTGAGGTGTATAAGCTTTAATTTTTAGCGTCTTTAACTACAATCCTTTAGAAAAGCAAAGTCATCGACCTGAAATTATAAAGGTAACGAGTACTCCCATCACTTCAGATGTGCTTAAAGGATAATCCTTATTGTTTTACTACTGTCCTTCACATATTGGGGCTCTAATTACGTGAAATGCAAGTGTTCCACAGACAATTCAAGGCAATTCCAGGATCTTCTATTGTGAATTCTAATACAAATAAACACATTTCCATCATTTTCTAAGGTCTATCCACTTGAATTCTTAAGGATATCACATAGAATCTTTAGAAAAGCCAAGCCATTAACCGGGACTTTAAAGGTAAACACTATCGTCATTATTTCACAGCTGTTTGAACGTGATTATTTAGTGTATTTAAACTCGTACTTAGTTTTTAAGGATCCATTTACATGATATTCAAGCGGTCTGTTGCTACAGATAGACAATTTCCCAGTCAGTAATTTGAATTCTAAGACATACCCATACTGTTCTGAGCTGTATACTCTTTAATTCTTACCGTCTTTAAGTACAAACCTTTAGAAAAGCCAAGTCATCGACGGGAAATTATAAAAGTAATGAGTACTCTCATCACTTCGGATGTGCTTGAAGGAAAATTCTCATTGTTTTACTACTGTCCTTCACATATTGGGGCTCTAATTACGTGAAATGCAAGTGTTCCAAAGACAATTCAAGACATTTCCCGGATCTTCTATGTGAATTCTAATACAAATAAACACATTTCCATCGTGTTCTAAGGTCTATAAGCGTCAATACTTAAGGATATCACGTAGAATCCTTAGAAAAGCCTAGCCGTTAAAGGCACTTTAAAGGTAAACACTATCTTCATTATTTCACAGCTGTTTGAACGTGATTATTTAGTGTATTTAAACTCGTACTTAGTTTTTAAGGATCCATTTACATGTTTTTCAAGCGGTCTTTTGCTACAGATCGACAATTTCCCAGTCTGTAATTTGAATTCTAAGACATACCCATACTGTTATGAGGTGTATACTCTTTAATTCTTACCGTCTTTAGCTACAATCCTTTAGAAAAGCAAAGTCATCGACCTGAAATTATAAAGGCAACGAGTACTCCCATCACTTCAGATGTGCTTAAAGGATAATCCTTATTCTTTTACTACTGTCCTTCACATATTGGGGCTCTAATTACGTGAAATGCAAGTGTTCCACAGACAATTCAAGACATTTCCCGGATCTTCTATTGTGAATTCTAATACAAATAAACACATTTCCATCGTTATCTAAGGTTTATCCGCTTGACTTCTTAAGGATATTACATAGAATCTTTAGAAAAGCCAAGCCATTAACCGTGACTTTAACTGTAAACACTATCGTCATTATTTCACAGCTGTTTGAACGTGATTATTTAGTGTATTTAAACTCGTATTTAGTTTTTAAGGATCCATTTACATGTTATTCAAGCGTTCTGTTGCTACAGATAGACAATTTCCCAGTCTATAATTTGAATTCTAAGACGTCCCCATACTGTTATGAGGTGTATAAGCTTTAATTATTACCGTCTTTAACTACAATCCTTTAGAAAAGCCAAGTCATCGACCGTAAATTATAAAGGTAACGAGCACTCTCATCACTTCATATGTGCTTGAAGGAAAATTCTCATTGTTTTACTACTGTCCTTCACATATTGGGGTCTAATTACGTGAAATGCAAGTGTTCCACAGACAATTCAGGACAATTCCTGGATCTTCTATTGTGAATTTTAATACAATTAAACACATTTCCATCGTGTTTTAAGGTCTATAAGCGTGAATACTTAAGGATATCAAGTAGAATCCTTAGAAAAGCCAAGCCTTTTAACGGCACTTGAAAGGTAAACACTATCGTCATTATTTCACAGCCGTTTGAATGTTATTATTTAGTGTATTTAAGCTCGTACTTAGTTTTTAAGGATCCATTTACATGTTATTCCAGCGGTCTGTTGCTACAGATAGACAATTTCCCAGTCTGTAATTTGAATTCTATGACATCCCCATACTCTTCTGAGGTGTATAAGCTTTAATTCTTACCGTCTTTAACTACAATCCTTTAGAAAAGCAAAGTCATCGACCTGAAATTATAAAGGTAACGAGTACTCCCATCACTTCAGATGTGCTTAAAGGATAATCCTTATTGTTTTACTACTGTCCTTCACATATTGGGGCTCTAATTACGTGAAATGCAAGTGTTCCACAGACAATTCAAGGCAATTCCAGGATCTTCTATTGTGAATTCTAATACAAATAAATACATTTCCATCATTTTCTAAGGTCTATCCACTTGAATTCTTAAGGATATCACGTAGAATCTTTAGAAAAGCCAAGCCATTAACCAGGACTTTAAAGGTAAACACTATCGTCATTATTTCACAGCTGTTTGAACGTGATTATTTAGTGTATTTAAACTCGTACTTAGTTTTTAAGGATCCATTTACATGATATTCAAGCGGTCTGTTGCTACAGATAGACAATTTCCCAGTCTGTAATTTGAATTCTAAGACATACCCATACTGTTCTGAGCTGTATACTCTTTAATTCTTACCGTCTTTAAGTACAATCCTTTAGAAAAGCCAAGTCATCGACGGGAAATTATAAAAGTAATGAGTACTCTCATCACTTCAGATTAGCTTGAAGGATAATCCTTATTGTTTTACTACTGTCCTTCACATATTGGGGCTCTAATTACGTGAAATGCAAGTGTTCCAAAGACAATTCAAGACATTTCCCGGATCTTCTATGTGAATTCTAATACAAATAAACACATTTCCATCGTGTTCTAAGGTCTATAAGCGTCAATACTTAAGGATATCACGTAGAATCCTTAGAAAAGCCTAGCCGTTAAAGGCACTTTAAAGGTAAACACTATCTTCATTATTTCACAGCTGTTTGAACGTGATTATTTAGTGTATTTAAACTCGTACTTAGTTTTTAAGGATCCATTTACATGTTATTCAAGCGGTCTGTTGCTACAGATACACAATTTCCCAGTCTATAATTTGAATTCTAAGACGTCCCCATACTGTTATGAGGTGTATAAGCTTTAATTCTTACCGACTTTAACTACAATCCTTTAGAAAAGCCAAGTCATCGACCGTAAATTATAAAGGTAACGAGTACTCTCATCACTTCAGATGTGCTTGAAGGAAAATTCTCATTGTTTTACTACTGTCCTTCACATATTGGGGCTCTAATTACGTGAAAAGCAAGTGTTCCACAGACAATTCAAGACAATTCCAGGATCTACTATTGTGAATTCTAATACAATTAAACACATTTCCATCGTGTTTTAAGGTCTATAAGCGTGAATACTTAAGGATATCACGTAGAATCCTTAGAAAAGCCAAGCCTTTTAACGGCACTTGAAAGGTAAACACTATCGTCATTATTTCACAGCCATTTGAATGTTATTATTTAGTGTATTTAAACTCGTACTTAGTTTTTAAGGATCCATTTACATGTTATTCCAGCGGTCTGTTGCTACAGAGAGACAATTTCCCAGTCTGTAATTTGAATTCTATGACATCCCCATACTCTTCTGAGGTGTATAAGCTTTAATTCTTACCGTCTTTAACTACAATCCTTTAGAAAAGCAAAGTCATCGACCTGAAATTATAAAGGTAACGAGTACTCCCATCACTTCAGATGTGCTTAAAGGATAATCCTTATTGTTTTACTACTGTCCTTCACATATTGGGGCTCTAATTACGTGAAATGCAAGTGTTCCACAGACAATTCAAGACATTTCCCGGATCTTCTATTGTGAATTCTAATACAAATAAACACATTTCCATCGTTTTCTAAGGTTTATCTGCTTGACTTCTTAAGGATATTACATAGAATCTTTAGAAAAGCCAAGCCATTAACCGGGACTTTAACTGTAAACACTATCGTCATTATTTCACAGCTGTTTGAACGTGATTATTTAGTGTATTTAAACTCGTATTTAGTTTTTAAGGATCCATTTACATGTTATTCAAGCGGTCTGTTGCTACAGATACACAATTTCCCAGTCTATAATTTGAATTCTAAGACGTCCCCATACTGTTATGAGGTGTATAAGCTTTAATTCTTACCGACTTTAACTACAATCCTTTAGAAAAGCCAAGTCATCGACCGTAAATTATAAAGGTAACGAGTACTCTCATCACTTCAGATGTGCTTGAAGGAAAATTCTCATTGTTTTACTACTGTCCTTCACATATTGGGGCTCTAATTACGTGAAAAGCAAGTGTTCCACAGACAATTCAAGACAATTCCAGGATCTACTATTGTGAATTCTAATACAATTAAACACATTTCCATCGTGTTTTAAGGTCTATAAGCGTGAATACTTAAGGATATCACGTAGAATCCTTAGAAAAGCCAAGCCTTTTAACGGCACTTGAAAGGTAAACACTATCGTCATTATTTCACAACCATTTGAATGTTATTATTTAGTGTATTTAATCTCGTACTTAGTTTTTAAGGATCCATTTACATGTTATTCCAGCTGTCTGTTGCTACAGATAGACAATTTCCCAGTCTGTAATTTGAATTCTATGACATCCCCATACTGTTCTGAGGTGTATAAGCTTTAATTTTTACCGTCTTTAACTACAATCCTTTAGAAAAGCAAAGTCATCGACCTGAAATTATAAAGGTAACGAGTACTCCCATCACTTCAGATGTGCTTAAAGGATAATCCTTATTGTTTTACTACTGTCCTTCACATATTGGGGCTCTAATTACGTGAAATGCAAGTGTTCCACAGACAATTCAAGGCAATTCCAGGATCTTCTATTGTGAATTCTAATACAAATAAATACATTTTCATCATTTTCTAAGGTCTATCCACTTGAATTCTTAAGGATATCACGTAGAATCTTTAGAAAAGCCAAGCCATTAACCAGGACTTTAAAGGTAAACACTATCGTCATTATTTCACAGCTGTTTGAACGTGATTATTTAGTGTATTTAAACTCGTACTTAGTTTTTAAGGATCCATTTACATGATATTCAAGCGGTCTGTTGCTACAGATAGACAATTTCCCAGTCTGTAATTTGAATTCTAAGACATACCCATACTGTTCTGAGCTGTATACTCTTTAATTCTTACCGTCTTTAAGTACAATCCTTTAGAAAAGCCAAGTCATCGACGGGAAATTATAAAAGTAATGAGTACTCTCATCACTTCAGATTAGCTTGAAGGATAATCCTTATTGTTTTACTACTGTCCTTCACATATTGGGGCTCTAATTACGTGAAATGCAAGTGTTCCAAAGACAATTCAAGACATTTCCCGGATCTTCTATGTGAATTCTAATACAAATAAACACATTTCCATCGTGTTCTAAGGTCTATAAGCGTCAATACTTAAGGATATCACGTAGAATCCTTAGAAAAGCCTAGCCGTTAAAGGCACTTTAAAGGTAAACACTATCTTCATTATTTCACAGCTGTTTGAACGTGATTATTTAGTGTATTTAAACTCGTACTTAGTTTTTAAGGATCCATTTACATGTTATTCAAGCGGTCTGTTGCTACAGATACACAATTTCCCAGTCTATAATTTGAATTCTAAGACGTCCCCATACTGTTATGAGGTGTATAAGCTTTAATTCTTACCGACTTTAACTACAATCCTTTAGAAAAGCCAAGTCATCGACCGTAAATTATAAAGGTAACGAGTACTCTCATCACTTCAGATGTGCTTGAAGGAAAATTCTCATTGTTTTACTACTGTCCTTCACATATTGGGGCTCTAATTACGTGAAAAGCAAGTGTTCCACAGACAATTCAAGACAATTCCAGGATCTACTATTGTGAATTCTAATACAATTAAACACATTTCCATCGTGTTTTAAGGTCTATAAGCGTGAATACTTAAGGATATCACGTAGAATCCTTAGAAAAGCCAAGCCTTTTAACGGCACTTGAAAGGTAAACACTATCGTCATTATTTCACAGCCATTTGAATGTTATTATTTAGTGTATTTAAACTCGTACTTAGTTTTTAAGGATCCATTTACATGTTATTCCAGCGGTCTGTTGCTACAGAGAGACAATTTCCCAGTCTGTAATTTGAATTCTATGACATCCCCATACTCTTCTGAGGTGTATAAGCTTTAATTCTTACCGTCTTTAACTACAATCCTTTAGAAAAGCAAAGTCATCGACCTGAAATTATAAAGGTAACGAGTACTCCCATCACTTCAGATGTGCTTAAAGGATAATCCTTATTGTTTTACTACTGTCCTTCACATATTGGGGCTCTAATTACGTGAAATGCAAGTGTTCCACAGACAATTCAAGACATTTCCCGGATCTTCTATTGTGAATTCTAATACAAATAAACACATTTCCATCGTTTTCTAAGGTTTATCTGCTTGACTTCTTAAGGATATTACATAGAATCTTTAGAAAAGCCAAGCCATTAACCGGGACTTTAACTGTAAACACTATCGTCATTATTTCACAGCTGTTTGAACGTGATTATTTAGTGTATTTAAACTCGTATTTAGTTTTTAAGGATCCATTTACATGTTATTCAAGCGGTCTGTTGCTACAGATACACAATTTCCCAGTCTATAATTTGAATTCTAAGACGTCCCCATACTGTTATGAGGTGTATAAGCTTTAATTCTTACCGACTTTAACTACAATCCTTTAGAAAAGCCAAGTCATCGACCTGAAATTATAAAGGTAACGAGTACTCCCATCACTTCAGATGTGCTTAAAGGATAATCCTTATTCTTTTACTACTGTCCTTCACATATTGGGGCTCTAATTACGTGAAATGCCAGTGTTCCACAGACAATTCAAGACAATTCCAGGATCTACTATTGTGAATTCTAATACAAATAAACACATTTCCATCGTGTTCTAAGGTCTATAAGCGTCAATACTTAAGGATATCACGTAGAATCCATAGAAAAGCCAAGCCTTTTAACGGCACTTACAGGTAAACACTATCGTCATTATTTCACAGCCATTTGAATGTTATTATTTAGTGTATTTAATCTCGTACTTAGTTTTTAAGGATCCATTTACATGTTATTCCAGCGGTCTGTTGCTACAGAGAGACAATTTCCCAGTCTGTAATTTGAATTCTATGACATCCCCATACTCTTCTGAGGTGTATAAGCTTTAATTCTTACCGTCTTTAACTACAATCCTTTAGAAAAGCAAAGTCATCGACCTGAAATTATAAAGGTAACGAGTACTCCCATCACTTCAGATGTGCTTAAAGGATAATCCTTATTGTTTTACTACTGTCCTTCACATATTGGGGCTCTAATTACGTGAAATGCAAGTGTTCCACAGACAATTCAAGACATTTCCCGGATCTTCTATTGTGAATTCTAATACAAATAAACACATTTCCATCGTTTTCTAAGGTTTATCTGCTTGACTTCTTAAGGATATTACATAGAATCTTTAGAAAAGCCAAGCCATTAACCGGGACTTTAACTGTAAACACTATCGTCATTATTTCACAGCTGTTTGAACGTGATTATTTAGTGTATTTAAACTCGTATTTAGTTTTTAAGGATCCATTTACATGTTATTCAAGCGGTCTGTTGCTACAGATACACAATTTCCCAGTCTATAATTTGAATTCTAAGACGTCCCCATACTGTTATGAGGTGTATAAGCTTTAATTCTTACCGACTTTAACTACAATCCTTTAGAAAAGCCAAGTCATCGACCGTAAATTATAAAGGTAACGAGTACTCTCATCACTTCAGATGTGCTTGAAGGAAAATTCTCATTGTTTTACTACTGTCCTTCACATATTGGGGCTCTAATTACGTGAAAAGCAAGTGTTCCACAGACAATTCAAGACAATTCCAGGATCTACTATTGTGAATTCTAATACAATTAAACACATTTCCATCGTGTTTTAAGGTCTATAAGCGTGAATACTTAAGGATATCACGTAGAATCCTTAGAAAAGCCAAGCCTTTTAACGGCACTTGAAAGGTAAACACTATCGTCATTATTTCACAACCATTTGAATGTTATTATTTAGTGTATTTAATCTCGTACTTAGTTTTTAAGGATCCATTTACATGTTATTCCAGCTGTCTGTTGCTACAGATAGACAATTTCCCAGTCTGTAATTTGAATTCTATGACATCCCCATACTGTTCTGAGGTGTATAAGCTTTAATTTTTACCGTCTTTAACTACAATCCTTTAGAAAAGCAAAGTCATCGACCTGAAATTATAAAGGTAACGAGTACTCCCATCACTTCAGATGTGCTTAAAGGATAATCCTTATTGTTTTACTACTGTCCTTCACATATTGGGGCTCTAATTACATGAAATGCAAGTGTTCCACAGACAATTCAAGGCAATTCCAGGATCTTCTATTGTGAATTCTAATACAAATAAACACATTTCCATCATTTTCTAAGGTCTATCCACTTGAATTCTTAAGGATATCACGTAGAATCTTTAGAAAAGCCAAGCCATTAACCGGGACTTTAAAGGTAAACACTATCGTCATTATTTCACAGCTGTTTGAACGTGA